>NW_020191449.1:0-22297 GCF_002263795.3 Bos taurus
TAGTACCATATACTGGTCACGTGACTGATCATGAACAGATCACGTAAATGATCACGCACTGTTCACGTGACTGATCATGTACTGATCTTGTGACTGATCATGCACTTATCATTTGGCTGATCATGCACTGATCACCTGGCTGATCATACACTGATCACGTGACTGATCATGCACTGATCACGTGACTGATCATGCACTGATCACGTGGCTATCATGCACTGATCACTTGGCTGGTCATACACTGATTCACATGACTGATAATGCACTGTTCACGTGACTGATCATGTACGGATCATGTGACTGATCATGCACTGTCACGTAATTGATCATGTACTGATCACGTGGCTGATCATGCACTGATCACGTGGCTGATCATGCACTTATACCGTGACTGAGCATGGACTGATCACATGACTATCATGTAGTGATCACGTGACTTAATGGCTCTGATCATGTGACTGATCATGTGCTGATCATGTTTGCTATCATACACTGACATGTGCCTCTGGAGGCAATAAACAAAGAGCTGAGTAGGACGAATCAAACAGTCAGCAGGCAATAATCATGGAACTCAGCTGTGAGGAATCATGCTGCTCTGCTGGCAATAATCAAGCAGCTGAGCAGGCAGGAATCACGCAGCACAGCTGGTAATTGTCAAGCAGATGACAGGCAGGAATCGTGCAGCTCAGCTGGCAATTGTCAAGCAGATGAGCAGACAGGAATCACGCAGCTCAGCAGGCCCTGATCACGTGACTGAGCATGCACTGTTCACGTAGCTGATCATACACTGATCACGTGATGATCATGCACTGATCACTTGGATATCATGCACTGATCACGTGGCTGATCATACACTGCTCAGGTAACTGATCATGCACTGATCACGTGGCTATCATGCACTGATCACGTGGCTGAACATGCACTGTTCACGTGGCTGATCACACACCTGTCACGTGACATATCATGCACTGATCACGTGGCACTCATGCACTGATCACGTGGCTGATCATACTCTGGCTCACATAACTCATCATGCACGCATCACGTGGCTATCATGCACTGCTCCACGTGGCTCGTCATGGAATGATCACATAGCTACATGATACTGTAACTGTGACTGATCATCGCACAGATCACGTAAATGATCATGCACTGTTCACATGACTGATCATGTTCCTGATCATGTGACTGATCATGCACTGATCACGTGGCTCTCATCCATGCTCACGTGGCTGATCAACGCAACGATCACGTACCAACCATGTACTGGTCACGTGACTGATCATAGCACTGATCACGTAATTGATCCTGCACTGTCACGTGGCTCAATCAATGCACTGATCACGTGGTTGATCAAACATGTATCACGGGACTGATCATGCACTGATCACTGTGGCTCTCATGCACTGATCACGTGGCTATCATGCACTTATCACGTGGCTGATCACGCAATGATCACGTGCTTCCATGTACTGGTCACGTGACTGATCATGCCCTGATCACGTAATTGATCCTGCACTGATCACATGGCTCATCACGCACTGATCCGGTGGCTGATCACACATGTATCAAAGTGACTGATCATGTACAGATCACGTGAATAATCATGAAGTGATCATGTGGCTCTCCTGCACTGATCACGTGGATATCATGCACTGATCACGTGGCTGATCACACACGTATCACGTGACTGATCATACACTGATCACGTGGCTATCATGCACTGCTCACGTGGCTGATCATGCAATGATCACACAGCTACCATGTACTGGTCACATGACTGATCATGCACTGATCACATAATTGATCATGCACTGATCACCTGGCTTATCATGCATTGATCATGTGACTGATCATGTGCTGATCATGTTTGGTGTCACACATTGATCATGTGCCTTGGAGGCAATGAACATAGAGCTGAGTAGGCAGGAATCAGTCAGCAGGCTATAATCATGGAACTCACCTCTGAGAAATCATGCTGCTCAGCTGGCAATAATCAAGTAGATGAGCAGGCAGGAATTACGCAGCACAGGTGGCAATTGTCAAGGAGATGACAGGCAGGAATCGTGCAGCTCAGCTGGAAATTGTCAAGCAGATGAGCAGACAGTAATCACGCAGCTCAGCAGGCCCTGATCACGTGACTGATCATGCACTGATCATGTGACTGATCATGCACTGATCACGTGGCTATCATGCACTGATCACTTGGCTGATCATACACTCATCACGGGACTGATCGTGCACTGATCACGGCGCTATCATGCATTGACTACATGACTCCACATTCACTGATCACGTGGATGATCATGCACTGATCACGTGACTGACCATGCACTGATCACGTGACTGATCATGCACTGATCACATGGCTGATCATGCACTGATCACGTGGCTATGATGCACTGATCACGTGGTTGATCATGCAATGATCTCGTAGCTACCATGTACTGGTCACGTGAGTGATCATGCACTGATCACGTAATTGTTCATGCACTGATCAGGTGACTTATCATGCACTGTTAACGTGAGTGATCATGCACTGATCACCTGACTGATCATGCACTGATCTCGTGGCTATCATGCACGGCTCATGTGGCTGATCATGCAATGATCACCTAGCTACCATATACTGGTCACGTGACTTATCATGCAATGATCACGTAATTGATCATGCACTGATCATGTGGCTGATCATGCACTGATCACGTGGCTGATCATCCACTGATCACGTGACTGATCATGCACTGATCACGTGACTGATCATGCACTGATCACGTGGCTATCATGCACTGATCACTTGGCTGGTCATACACTGATCACGTGCCTGGTCATGCACAGATTACATGACTGATCATGCACTGAACACGTGACTGATCATGTACTGATCACGTGGCTATCATGCACTACTCACGTGGCTGCTCATGCAATGATCATGTAGCTACCATGTACCGGTCAGGTGACTGATCATACACCCATCAGGTGACGGATCATGCACTGATCACGTGGCTATCATGCACTGTTCACGTGGCTGATCATACACTGATCACGTGCCTGGTCATGCACAGATCACGTGACAAATCATGAAGTGATCACATAGCTATCATGAACTGATCACCTGGCTGATCATGCACTGATCACGTGGCTGATCATGCACTTATACCGTGACTGAGCATGGACTGATCACATGACTATCATGTAGTGATCACGTGACTTAATGGCTCTGATCATGTGACTGATCATGCGCTGATCATGTTTGCTATCATACACTGATCATGTGCCTCTGGAGGCAATAAACAAAGAGCTGAGTAGGCACGAATCAAACAGTCAGCAGGCAATAATCATGGAACTCAGCTGTGAGGAATCATGCTGCTCTGCTGGCAATAATCAAGCAGCTGAGCAGGCAGGAATCACGCAGCACAGCTGGCAATTGTCAAGCAGATGACAGGCAGGAATCGTGCAGCTCAGCTGGCAATTGTCAAGCAGATGAGCAGACAGTAATCACGCAGCTCAGCAGGCCCTGATCACGTGACTGAGCATGCACTGTTCACGTAGCTGATCATACACTGATCACGTGACTGATCATGCACTGATCACATAATTGATCCTGCACTGATCACATGGCTCATCACGCACTGATCCGGTGGCTGATCACACACGTATCATGTGACTGATCATGTACAGATCACGTGAATAATCATGAAGTGATCATGTGGCTATCCTGCACTGATCACGTGGATATCATGCACTGATCAAGTGGCTGATCACACACGTATCACGTGACTGTTCATACACTGATCACGTGGCTATCATGCACTGCTCACGTGGCTGATCATGCAATGATCACACAGCTACCATGTACTGGTCACATGACTGATCATGCACTGATCACATAATTGATCATGCACTGATCACCTGGCTTCTCATGCATTGATCATGTGACTGATCATGTGCTGATCATGTTTGGTGTCACACATTGATCATTTGCCTCTGGAGGCAATGAACATAGAGCTGAGTAGGCAGGAATCAGTCAGCAGGCTATAATCATGGAACTCACCTCTGAGAAATCATGCTGCTCAGCTGGCAATAATCAAGTAGATGAGCAGGCAGGAATTACGCAGCACAGGTGGCAATTGTCAAGGAGATGAGAGGCAGGAATCGTGCAGCTCAGCTGGAAATTGTCAAGCAGATGAGCAGACAGTAATCACGCAGCTCAGCAGGCCCTGATCACGTGACTGAGCATGCACTGTTCACATGGCTGATCACACACCTATCACGTGACTGATCATGCACTGATCATATGACTGATCATGCACTGATCACGTAGCTATCTTGCACTGATCACTTGGCTGATCATACACTCATCACGGGACTGATCGTGCACTGATCACGGCGCTATCATGCATTGACTACATGACTCCACATTCACTGATCACGTGGATGATCATGCACTGATCACGTGACTGACCATGCACTGATCACGTGACTGATCATGCACTGATCACATGGCTGATCATGCACTGATCACATGGCTATGATGCACTGATCACGTGGTTGATCATGCAATGATCACGTAGCTACCATGTACTGGTCACGTGAGTGATCATGCACTGATCACGTAATTGTTCATGCACTGATCAGGTGACTTATCATGCACTGTTAACGTGAGTGATCATGCACTGATCACGTGACTGATCATGCACTGATCTCGTGGCTATCATGCACGGCTCATGTGGCTGATCATGCAATGATCACCTAGCTACCATATACTGGTCACCTGACTTATCATGCAATGATCACGTAATTGATCATGCACTGATCATGTGGCTGATCATGCACTGATCACGTGGCTGATCATCCACTGATCACGTGACTGATCATGCACTGATCACGTGACTGATCATGCATTGATCACGTGGCTATCATGCACTTCTCACGTGGCTGATCATGCAATGGTCATGTAGCTACCATGTACAGGTCACGTGAATGATCATACACCCATCAGGTGACTGATCATGCACTGATCACGTGGCTAACGTGCACTGATCACGACTGATCATGCACTGATCACGTCTACATCATGCACTGATCACATGACTGCCCATGCACTGATCACGTGGATGATCATACACTAATCATGTGACAGATCATGCACTGATCACGTGGCTGATCATGCACTGATACCGTGACTGAGCATGGACTGATCACATGACTATCATGTAGTGATCACGTGACTTAATGGCTCTGATCATGTGACTGATCATGCGCTGATCATGTTTGCTATCATACACTGATCATGTGCCTCTGGAGGCAATAAACAAAGAGCTGAGTAGGCACCAATCAAAGAGTCAGCAGGCAATAATCATGGAACTCAGCTGTGAGGAATCATGCTGCTCAGCTGGCAATAATCAAGCAGCTGAACAGGCAGGAATCACGCAGCACAGCTGCTAATTGTCAAGCAGATGACAGGCAGGAATCGTGCAGCTCAGCTGGCAATTGTCAAGCAGATGAGCAGACAGTAATCACGCAGCTCAGCAGGCCCAGATCACGTGACTGAGCATGCACTATTCACGTGGCTGATCATACACTGATCACGTGATTGATCATGCACTGATCACTTGGATATCATGCACTGATCACGTGGCTGATCATACACTGTTCACGTGTCTGACCATGCACTGATCACGTGGCTGATCATACACTGCTCACGTAACTGATCATGTACTGATCACGTGGCTATCATGCACTGATCACGTGGCTGAACATGCACTGTTCACGTGGCTGATCACACACCTGTCACGTGACATATCATGCACTGATCACGTGGCACTCATGCACTGATCACGTGGCTGATCATACTCTGCTCTCGTAACTCATAATGCACACATCACGTTTCTATCATGCACTGCTCACGTGGCTCGTCATGGAATGATCACGTAGCTACCATATACTGGTCACGTGACTGATCATGAACAGATCACGTAAATGATCACGCACTGTTCACGTGACTGATCATGTACTGATCTTGTGACTGATCATGCACTTATCATTTGGCTGATCATGCACTGATCACCTGGCTGATCATACACTGATCACGTGACTGATCATGCACTGATCACGTGACTGATCATGCACTGATCACGTGGCTATCATGCACTGATCACTTGGCTGGTCATACACTGATCACATGACTGATAATGCACTGTTCACGTGACTGATCATGTACGGATCATGTGACTGATCATGCACTGATCACGTAATTGATCATGCACTGATCACGTGGCTGATCATGCACTGATCACGTGGCTGATCATGCACTTATACCGTGACTGAGCATGGACTGATCACATGACTATCATGTAGTGATCACGTGACTTAATGGCTCTGATCATGTGACTGATCATGTGCTGATCATGTTTGCTATCATACACTGATCATGTGCCTCTGGAGGCAATAAACAAAGAGCTGAGTAGGCACGAATCAAACAGTCAGCAGGCAATAATCATGGAACTCAGCTGTGAGGAATCATGCTGCTCTGCTGGCAATAATCAAGCAGCTGAGCAGGCAGGAATCACGCAGCACAGCTGGTAATTGTCAAGCAGATGACAGGCAGGAATCGTGCAGCTCAGCTGGCAATTGTCAAGCAGATGAGCAGACAGGAATCACGCAGCTCAGCAGGCCCTGATCACGTGACTGAGCATGCACTGTTCACGTAGCTGATCATACACTGATCACGTGATGATCATGCACTGATCACTTGGATATCATGCACTGATCACGTGGCTGATCATACACTGCTCAGGTAACTGATCATGCACTGATCACGTGGCTATCATGCACTGATCACGTGGCTGAACATGCACTGTTCACGTGGCTGATCACACACCTGTCACGTGACATATCATGCACTGATCACGTGGCACTCATGCACTGATCACGTGGCTGATCATACTCTGCTCACATAACTCATCATGCACGCATCACGTGGCTATCATGCACTGCTCACGTGGCTCGTCATGGAATGATCACATAGCTACCATATACTGGTAACGTGACTGATCATGCACAGATCACGTAAATGATCATGCACTGTTCACATGACTGATCATGTACTGATCATGTGACTGATCATGCACTGATCACGTGGCTCTCATGCCATGCTCACGTGGCTGATCATGCAACGATCACGTACCAACCATGTACTGGTCACGTGACTGATCATGCACTGATCACGTAATTGATCCTGCACTGTTCACGTGGCTCATCATGCACTGATCACGTGGTTGATCAAACATGTATCACGGGACTGATCATGCACTGATCACGTGGCTCTCATGCACTGATCACGTGGCTATCATGCACTGATCACGTGGCTGATCACGCAATGATCACGTAGCTTCCATGTACTGGTCACGTGACTGATCATGCCCTGATCACGTAATTGATCCTGCACTGATCACATGGCTCATCACGCACTGATCCGGTGGCTGATCACACATGTATCAAGTGACTGATCATGTACAGATCACGTGAATAATCATGAAGTGATCATGTGGCTCTCCTGCACTGATCACGTGGATATCATGCACTGATCACGTGGCTGATCACACACGTATCACGTGACTGATCATACACTGATCACGTGGCTATCATGCACTGCTCACGTGGCTGATCATGCAATGATCACACAGCTACCATGTACTGGTCACATGACTGATCATGCACTGATCACATAATTGATCATGCACTGATCACCTGGCTTATCATGCATTGATCATGTGACTGATCATGTGCTGATCATGTTTGGTGTCACACATTGATCATGTGCCTCTGGAGGCAATGAACATAGAGCTGAGTAGGCAGGAATCAGTCAGCAGGCTATAATCATGGAACTCACCTCTGAGAAATCATGCTGCTCAGCTGGCAATAATCAAGTAGATGAGCAGGCAGGAATTACGCAGCACAGGTGGCAATTGTCAAGGAGATGACAGGCAGGAATCGTGCAGCTCAGCTGGAAATTGTCAAGCAGATGAGCAGACAGTAATCACGCAGCTCAGCAGGCCCTGATCACGTGACTGATCATGCACTGATCATGTGACTGATCATGCACTGATCACGTGGCTATCATGCACTGATCACTTGGCTGATCATACACTCATCACGGGACTGATCGTGCACTGATCACGGCGCTATCATGCATTGACTACATGACTCCACATTCACTGATCACGTGGATGATCATGCACTGATCACGTGACTGACCATGCACTGATCACGTGACTGATCATGCACTGATCACATGGCTGATCATGCACTGATCACGTGGCTATGATGCACTGATCACGTGGTTGATCATGCAATGATCTCGTAGCTACCATGTACTGGTCACGTGAGTGATCATGCACTGATCACGTAATTGTTCATGCACTGATCAGGTGACTTATCATGCACTGTTAACGTGAGTGATCATGCACTGATCACCTGACTGATCATGCACTGATCTCGTGGCTATCATGCACGGCTCATGTGGCTGATCATGCAATGATCACCTAGCTACCATATACTGGTCACGTGACTTATCATGCAATGATCACGTAATTGATCATGCACTGATCATGTGGCTGATCATGCACTGATCACGTGGCTGATCATCCACTGATCACGTGACTGATCATGCACTGATCACGTGACTGATCATGCACTGATCACGTGGCTATCATGCACTGATCACTTGGCTGGTCATACACTGATCACGTGCCTGGTCATGCACAGATTACATGACTGATCATGCACTGAACACGTGACTGATCATGTACTGATCACGTGGCTATCATGCACTACTCACGTGGCTGCTCATGCAATGATCATGTAGCTACCATGTACCGGTCAGGTGACTGATCATACACCCATCAGGTGACGGATCATGCACTGATCACGTGGCTATCATGCACTGTTCACGTGGCTGATCATACACTGATCACGTGCCTGGTCATGCACAGATCACGTGACAAATCATGAAGTGATCACATAGCTATCATGAACTGATCACCTGGCTGATCATGCACTGATCACGTGGCTGATCATGCACTTATACCGTGACTGAGCATGGACTGATCACATGACTATCATGTAGTGATCACGTGACTTAATGGCTCTGATCATGTGACTGATCATGCGCTGATCATGTTTGCTATCATACACTGATCATGTGCCTCTGGAGGCAATAAACAAAGAGCTGAGTAGGCACGAATCAAACAGTCAGCAGGCAATAATCATGGAACTCAGCTGTGAGGAATCATGCTGCTCTGCTGGCAATAATCAAGCAGCTGAGCAGGCAGGAATCACGCAGCACAGCTGGCAATTGTCAAGCAGATGACAGGCAGGAATCGTGCAGCTCAGCTGGCAATTGTCAAGCAGATGAGCAGACAGTAATCACGCAGCTCAGCAGGCCCTGATCACGTGACTGAGCATGCACTGTTCACGTAGCTGATCATACACTGATCACGTGATGATCATGCACTGATCACTTGGATATCATGCACTGATCACGTGGCTGATCATACACTGCTCAGGTAACTGATCATGCACTGATCACGTGGCTCTCATGCACTGATCACGTGGCTGAACCTGCACTGTTCACGTGGCTGATCACACACCTGTCACGTGACTGATCATGCACTGATCACGTGGCACTCATGCACTGATCACGTGGCTGATCATACTCTGCTCACATAACTCATCATGCACACATCACGTGGCTATCATGCACTGCTCACGTGGCTCGACATGGAATGATCACATAGCTACCATATACTGGTAACGTGACTGATCATGCACAGATCACGTAAATGATCATGCACTGTTCACATGACTGATCATGTACTGATCATGTGACTGATCATGCACTGATCACGTGGCTCTCATGCCCTGCTCACGTGGCTGATCATGCAACGATCACGTAGCAACCATATACTGGTCATGTGACTGATCATGCACTGATCACGTAATTGATCCTGCACTGATAACGTGGCTCATCATGCACTGATCACGTGGCTGATCACACATGTATCACGTGACTGATCATGCACTGATCACGTGGCTCTCATGCACTGATCACGTGGATATCATGCACTGATCACGTGGATATCATGCACTGATCACGTGGCTGATCACACACGTATCACATGACTGATCATGCACTGATCACGTGGCTATAATGCACTGATCACGTGGCTATCATGCACTGATCACGTGGCTGATCACGCAATGATCACGTAGCTTCCATGTACTGGTCACGTGACTGATCATGCCCTGATCACGTAATTGATCCTGCACTGATCACATGGCTCATCACGCACTGATCCGGTGGCTGATCACACACGTATCACGTGACTGATCATGTACAGATCACGTGAATAATCATGAAGTGATCATGTGGCTATCCTGCACTGATCACGTGGATATCATGCACTGATCACGTGGCTGATCACACACGTATCACGTGACTGATCATACACTGATCACGTGGCTATCATGCACTGCTCACGTGGCTGATCATGCAATGATCACACACCTACCATGTACTGGTCACATGACTGATCATGCACTGATCACATAATTGATCATGCACTGATCACCTGGCTTATCATGCATTGATCATGTGACTGATCATGTGCTGATCATGTTTGGTGTCACACATTGATCATGTGCCTCTGGAGGCAATGAACATAGAGCTGAGTAGGCAGGAATCAGTCAGCAGGCTATAATCATGGAACTCACCTCTGAGAAATCATGCTGCTCAGCTGGCAATAATCAAGTAGATGAGCAGGCAGGAATTACGCAGCACAGGTGGCAATTGTCAAGGAGATGAGCAGACAGTAATCACGCAGCTCAGCAGGCCCTGATCACGTGACTGAGCATGCACTGTTCACATGGCTGATCACACACGTATCACGTGACTGATCATGCACTTATCATGTGACTGATCATGCACTGATCACGTAGCTATCTTGCACTGATCACTTGGCTGATCATACACTCATCACGGGACTGATCGTGCACTGATCACGGCGGTATCATTCATTGACTACATGACTCCACATTCACTGATCACGTGGATGATCATGCACTGATCACGTGACTGACCATGCACTGATCACGTGACTGATCATGCACTGATCACATGGCTGATCATGCACTGATCACGTGGCTATGATGCACTGATCACGTGGTTGATCATGCAATGATCACGTAGCTACCATGTACTGGTCACGTGAGTGATCATGCACTGATCACGTAATTGTTCATGCACTGATCAGGTGACTTATCATGCACTGTTAACGTGAGTGATCATGCACTGGTCACGTGACTGATCATGCACTGATCTCGTGGCTATCATGCACGGCTCATGTGGCTGATCATGCAATGATCACCTAGCTACCATATACTGGTCACGTGACTTATCATGCAATGATCACGTAATTGATCATGCACTGATCATGTGGCTGATCATGCACTGATCACGTGGCTGATCATCCACTGATCACGTGACTGATCATGCACTGATCACGTGACTGATCATGCACTGATCACGTGGCTATCATGCACTGATCACTTGGCTGGTCATACACTGATCACGTGCCTGGTCATGCACAGATTACATGACTGATCATGCACTGAACACGTGACTGATCATGTACTGATCACGTGGCTATCATGCACTACTCACGTGGCTGCTCATGCAATGATCATGTAGCTACCATGTACCGGTCAGGTGACTGATCATACACCCATCAGGTGACGGATCATGCACTGATCACGTGGCTATCATGCACTGTTCACGTGGCTGATCATACACTGATCATGTGCCTGGTCATGCACAGATCACGTGACAAATCATGAAGTGATCACATAGCTATCATGAACTGATCACCTGGCTGATCATGCACTGATCACGTGGCTGATCATGCACTTATACCGTGACTGAGCATGGACTGATCACATGACTATCATGTAGTGATCACGTGACTTAATGGCTCTGATCATGTGACTGATCATGTGCTGATCATGTTTGCTATCATACACTGATCATGTGCCTCTGGAGGCAATAAACAAAGAGCTGAGTAGGCACGAATCAAACAGTCAGCAGGCAATAATCATGGAACTCAGCTGTGAGGAATCATGCTGCTCTGCTGGCAATAATCAAGCAGCTGAGCAGGCAGGAATCACGCAGCACAGCTGGCAATTGTCAAGCAGATGACAGGCAGGAATCGTGCAGCTCAGCTGGCAATTGTCAAGCAGATGAGCAGACAGGAATCACGCAGCTCAGCAGGCCCTGATCACGTGACTGAGCATGCACTGTTCACGTAGCTGATCATACACTGATCACGTGATGATCATGCACTGATCACTTGGATATCATGCACTGATCACGTGGCTGATCATACACTGCTCAGGTAACTGATCATGCACTGATCACGTGGCTATCATGCACTGATCACGTGGCTGAACATGCACTGTTCACGTGGCTGATCACACACCTGTCACGTGACATATCATGCACTGATCACGTGGCACTCATGCACTGATCACGTGGCTGATCATACTCTGCTCACATAACTCATCATGCACACATCACGTGGCTATCATGCACTGCTCACGTGGCTCGTCATGGAATGATCACATAGCTACCATATACTGGTAACGTGAGACAGATCACGTAAATGATCATGCACTGTTCACATGACTGATCATGTACTGATCATGTGACTGATCATGCACTGATCACGTGGCTCTCATGCCCTGCTCACGTGGCTGATCATGCAACGATCACGTAGCAACCATGTACTGGTCACGTGACTGATCATGCACTGATCACGTAATTGATCCTGCACTGATCACGTGGCTCATCATGCACTGATCACGTGGCTGATCACACATGTATCACGTGACTGATCATGCACTGATCACGTGGCTCTCATGCACTGATCACGTGGCTATCATGCACTGATCACGTGGATATCATGCACTGATCACGTGGCTGATCACACACGTTTCACATGACTGATCATGCACTGATCACGTGGCTATAATGCACTGATCAGGTGGCTATCATGCACTGATCACGTGGCTGATCACGCAATGATCACGTAAATTCCATGTACTGGTCACGTGACTAATCATGCCCTGATCACGTAATTGATCCTGCACTGATCACATGGCTCATCACGCACTGATCCGGTGGCTGATCACACACGTATCACGTGACTGATCATGTACAGATCACGTGAATAATCATGAAGTGATCATGTGGCTATCCTGCACTGATCACGTGGATATCATGCACTGATCACGTGGCTGATCACACACGTATCACGTGACTGATCATACACTGATCACGTGGCTATCATGCACTGCTCACGTGGCTGATCATGCAATGATCACACAGCTACCATGTACTGGTCACATGACTGATCATGCACTGACCACATAATTGATCATGCACTGATCACCTGGCTTATCATGCATTGATCATGTGACTGATCATGTGCTGATCATGTTTGGTGTCACACACTGATCATGTGCCTCTGGAGGCAATGAACATAGAGCTGAGTAGGCAGGAATCAGTCAGCAGGCTATAATCATGGAACTCACCTCTGAGAAATCATGCTGCTCAGCTGGCAATAATCAAGTAGATGAGCAGGCAGGAATTACGCAGCACAGGTGGCAATTGTCAAGGAGATGAGAGGCAGGAATCGTGCAGCTCAGCTGGAAATTGTCAAGCAGATGAGCAGACAGGAATCACGCAGCTCAGCAGGCCCTGATCACGTGACTGAGCTTGCACTGTTCACATGGCTGATCACACACCTATCACGTGACTGATCATGCACTGATCATGTGACTGATCATGCGCTGATCACGTAGCTATCTTGCACTGATCACTTGGCTGATCATACACTCATCACGGGACTGATCGTGCACTGATCACGGCGCTATCATGCATTGACTACATGACTCCACATTCACTGATCACGTGGATGATCATGCACTGATCACGTGACTGACCATGCACTGATCACGTGACTGATCATGCACTGATCACATGGCTGATCATGCACTGATCACGTGGCTATGATGCACTGATCACGTGGTTGATCATGCAATGATCACGTAGCTAACATGTACTGGTCACGTGAGTGATCATGCACTGATCACGTAATTGTTCATGCACTGATCAGGTGACTTATCATGCACTGTTAACGTGAGTGATCATGCACTGATCACGTGACTGATCATGCACTGATCTCGTGGCTATCATGCACGGCTCATGTGGCTGATCATGCAATGATCACCTAGCTACCATATACTGGTCACGTGACTTATCATGCAATGATCACGTAATTGATCATGCACTGATCATGTGGCTGATCATGCACTGATCACGTGGCTGATCATCCACTGATCACGTGACTGATCATGCACTGATCACGTGACTGATCATGCACTGATCACGTGGCTATCTTGCACTGATCACTTGGCTGGTCATACACTGATCACGTGCCTGGTCATGCACAGATTACATGACTGATCATGCACTGAACACGTGACTGATCATGTACTGATCACGTGGCTATCATGCACTACTCACGTGGCTGCTCATGCAATGATCATGTAGCTACCATGTACCGGTCAGGTGACTGATCATACACCCATCAGGTGACGGATCATGCACTAATCACGTGGCTATCATGCACTGTTCACGTGGCTGATCATACACTGATCACCTGCCTGGTCATGCACAGATCACGTGACAAATCATGAAGTGATCACATAGCTATCATGAACTGATCACCTGGCTGATCATGCACTGATCACGTGGCTGATCATGCACTTATACCGTGACTGAGCATGGACTGATCACATGACTATCATGTAGTGATCACGTGACTTAATGGCTCTGATCATGTGACTGATCATGCGCTGATCATGTTTGCTATCATACACTGATCATGTGCCTCTGGAGGCAATAAACAAAGAGCTGAGTAGGCACGAATCAAACAGTCAGCAGGCAATAATCATGGAACTCAGCTGTGAGGAATCATGCTGCTCTGCTGGCAATAATCAAGCAGCTGAGCAGGCAGGAATCACGCAGCACAGCTGGCAATTGTCAAGCAGATGACAGGCAGGAATCGTGCAGCTCAGCTGGCAATTGTCAAGCAGATGAGCAGACAGGAATCACGCAGCTCAGCAGGCCCTGATCACGTGACTGAGCATGCACTGTTCACGTAGCTGATCATACACTGATCACGTGATGATCATGCACTGATCACTTGGATATCATGCACTGATCACGTGGCTGATCATACACTGCTCAGGTAACTGATCATGCACTGATCACGTGGCTATCATGCACTGATCACGTAACTGATCATGTACTGATCACGTGGCTATCATGCACTGATCACGTGGCTGAACATGCACTGTTCACGTGGCTGATCACACACCTGTCACGTGACATATCATGCACTGATCACGTGGCACTCATGCACTGATCACGTGGCTGATCATACTCTGCTCACATAACTCATCATGCACACATCACGTGGCTATCATGCACTGCTCACGTGGCTCGTCATGGAATGATCACATAGCTACCATATACTGGTAACGTGACTGATCATGCACAGATCACGTAAATGATCATGCACTGTTCACATGACTGATCATGTACTGATCATGTGACTGATCATGCACTGATCACGTGGCTCTCATGCCCTGTTCACGTGGCTGACCATGCAACGATCACGTAGCAACCATGTACTGGTCATGTGACTGATCATGCACTGATCACGTAATTGATCCTGCACTGATCACGTGGCTCATCATGCACTGATCACGTGGCTGATCACACATGTATCACGTGACTGATCATGCACTGATCACGTGGCTCTCATGCACTGATCACGTGGCTATCATGCACTGATCACGTGGATATCATGCACTGATCACGTGGCTGATCACACACGTATCACATGACTGATCATGCACTGATCACGTGGCTATCATGCACTGATCACGTGGCTGATCACGCAATGATCACGTAGCTTCCATGTACTGGTCACGTGACTGATCATGCCCTGATCACGTAATTGATCCTGCACTGATCACATGGCTCATCACGCACTGATCCGGTGGCTGATCACACACGTATCACGTGACTGATCATGTACAGATCACGTGAATTATCATGAAGTGATCATGTGGCTATCCTGCACTGATCACGTGGATATCATGCACTGATCACGTGGCTGATCACACACGTATCACATGACTGATCATGCACTGATCACGTGGCTATAATGCACTGATCACGTGGCTATCATGCACTGATCACGTGGCTGATCACGCAATGATCACGTAGCTTCCATGTACTGGTCACGTGACTGATCATGCCCTGATCACGTAATTGATCCTGCACTGATCACATGGCTCATCACGCACTGATCCGGTGGCTGATCACACACGTATCACGTGACTGATCATGTACAGATCACGTGAATAATCATGAAGTGATCATGTGGCTATCCTGCACTGATCACGTGGATATCATGCACTGATCACGTGGCTGATCACACACGTATCACGTGACTGATCATACACTGATCACGTGGCTATCATGCACTGCTCACGTGGCTGATCATGCAATGATCACACAGCTACCATGTACTGGTCACATGACTGATCATGCACTGATCACATAATTGATCATGCACTGATCACCTGGCTTATCATGCATTGATCATGTGACTGCTCATGTGCTGATCATGTTTGGTGTCACACATTGATCATGTGCCTCTGGAGGCAATGAACATAGAGCTGAGTAGGCAGGAATCAGTCAGCAGGCTATAATCATGGAACTCACCTCTGAGAAATCATGCTGCTCAGCTGTCAATAATCAAGTAGATGAGCAGGCAGGAATTACGCAGCACAGGTGGCAATTGTCAAGGAGATGACAGGCAGGAATCGTGCAGCTCAGCTGGAAATTGCCAAGCAGATGAGCAGACAGGAATCACGCAGCTCAGCAGGCCCTGATCACGTGACTGAGCATGCACTGTTCACATGGCTGATCACACACCTATCACGTGACTGATCATGCACTGATCATGTGACTGATCATGCACTGATCACGTAGCTATCTTGCACTGATCACTTGGCTGATCATACACTCATCACGGGACTGATCGTGCACTGATCACGGCGCTATCATGCATTGACTACATGACTCCACATTCACTGATCACGTGGATGATCATGCACTGATCACGTGACTGACCATGCACTGATCACGTGACTGATCATGCACTGATCACATGGCTGATCATGCAATGATCACGTAGCTACCATGTACTGGTCACGTGAGTGATCATGCACTGATCACGTAATTGTTCATGCACTGATCAGGTGACTTATCATGCACTGTTAACGTGAGTGATCATGCACTGATCACGTGACTGATCATGCACTGATCTCGTGGCTATCATGCACGGCTCATGTGGCTGATCATGCAATGATCACCTAGCTACCATATACTGGTCACGTGACTTATCATGCAATGATCACGTAATTGATCATGCACTGATCATGTGGCTGATCATGCACTGATCACGTGGCTGATCATCCACTGATCACGTGACTGATCATGCACTGATCACGTGACTGATCATGCACTGATCACGTGGCTATCATGCACTGATCACTTGGCTGGTCCTACAATGATCACGTGCCTGGTCGTGCACAGATTACATGACTGATCATGCACTGAACACGTGACTGATCATGTACTGATCACGTGGCTATCATGCACTACTCACGTGGCTGATCATGCAGTGATCACGCAGCTACCATGTACTGGTCACATGACTGATCATGCACTGATCACCTGGCTTATCATGCATTCATCAGGTGACTGATCATGTGCTGATCATGTTTGGTGTCACACCTGATCATGTGCATCTGGAGGCAATGAACAAAGAGCTGAGTAGGCAGGAAGCAGTCAGCAGGCTATAATCATGGAACTCAGCTCTGAGAAATCATGCTGCTCAGCTGGCAATAATCAAGTAGATGAGCAAGCAGGAATTATGCAGCACAGGTGGCAATTGTCAAGGAGATGACAGGCAGGAATCGTACAGCTCAGCTGGCAATTGTCAACCAGATGAGCAGACAGTAATCACGCAGCTCAGCAGGCCCTGATCACGTGACTGAGCATGCACTGTTCACGTCGCTGATCACACACCTATCACGTGAATGATCATGCACTGTTCACGTGATTGCGCATGCACTGATCACGTAGCTATCTTGCACTGATCACTTGGCTGATCATACACTCCTCACGGGACTGATCGTGCACTGATTACGGCGCTATCATGCATGACTACATGACTCCACATGCAGTGATCACGTGGCTATCATGCACTGCTCACGTGGCTGATCATGCAATGATCACGTAGCTACCATGTACTGGTCACGTGACTGATCATGCAATGATCACGTAGCTACCATGAACTGGTCACATGACTGGTCATGAACTGATCACGTAATTGATCATGCACTGATCACCTGGCTTATCATGCATTCATCTTGTGACTGATCATGTGCTGATCATGTTTGGTGTCACACACTGATCATGTGCCTCTGGAGGCAATGAACAAAGAGCTGAGTAGGCAGGAATCAGTCAGCAGGCTATAATCATGGAACTCACCTCTGAGAAATCATGCTGCTCAGCTGGTAATAATCAAGTAGATGAGCAGGCAGGAATTATGCAGCACAGGTGGCAATTGTCAAGGAGATGACAGGCAGGAATCGTACAGCTCAGCTGGCAATTGTCAAGCAGATGAGCAGACAGTAATCACGCAGCTCAGCAGGCCCTGATCACGTGACTGAGCATGCACTGTTCACGTCGCTGATCACACACCTATCACGTGAATGATCATGCACTGTTCACGTGGCTCTCATGCACTGATAATGTGGCTACCATGCACTTATCACGTGGCTATCATGCACTGATCACGTAGCAACCATGTCTGGTCATGTGACTGATCATACACTGATCACGTGAATGATCATGCACTGATCACGTGGCTCTCATGCACTGATCACGTGATTGCGCATGCACTGATCACGTAATTGTATGCACTGCTCACGGGGCTATCATGCACTGATGACGTGGCTGATCATGCACTGATCATGTGAATGATCATGCACTGATCACGTAGCTATCTTGCACTGATCACTTGGCTGATCATACACTCCTCACGGGACTGATCGTGCACTGATTACGGCGCTATCATGCATTGACTACATGACTCCACATGCACTGATCACGTGGATGATCATGCACTGATCACGTGACTGACCATGCACTGATCACGTGACTGATTATGCACTGATCACGTGGCTGATCATGCACTGATCACGTGGCTATCATGCACTGTTCACGTGGCTGATCATGCAATGATCACATAGCTACCATGTACTGGTCACGTGACTGATCATGCACTGATCACGTAATTGATCATGCACTGGTCATGTGGCTGATCATGCACTGATCACGTGACTGATCATGCACTGATCACGTGACTGATCATGCACTGATCACGTGGCTATCATGCACAGATCACATGGCTGATCATGCAATGATCACGTAGCTACCATATACTGGTCACGTGACTGATCATGCACTGATCACGTGGCTGATCATGCACTGATCACGTGACTGATCATGCACTGTTCACGAGACTCATCATGCACTGACCACGTGGATATCATGCAATGATCACGTGTTTGATCATACACTGTTCACGTGTCTGACCATGCACTGCTCACGTGGCTGATCATACACTGTTCACGTAACTGATCATGCACTGATCACGTGGATATCATGCACTGATCACGTGGCTGATCATATTCGGCTCACGTAACTGATCATGCACACATCAGGTGGCTATCAGGCACTTCTCACCTGGCTGGTCATGCAATGTTCACGTAGCTACCATATATTGGTCACGTGACTGATCATGCTCAGATCACGTAAATAATCATGCACTGTTAAGTTGACTGAACATGTACTGATCACGTGACTGATCATGCACTGATCACGTGGCTATCATGCACTGCTCACGTGGCTGATCATGCAATGATCACGTAGCAACCATGTACTGGTCACGTGACTGATCATGCACTGATCAGGTAATTGATCATGCACTGATCACGTGACTGATCATGCACTGATCACGTGGCTGATCACACACGTATCACGTGACTGATCATGCACTGATCACGTGGCTATCATGCACTGATCACGTGGCTATCATGCACTGCTCACGTGGCTGATCATGCAATGATCACGCAGCTACCATGTACTGGTCACATGACTGATCATGCACTGATCACATAATTGATCATGCACTGTTCACCTGGCTTATCATGCATTGATCATGTGACTGATCATGTGCTGATCATGTTTGGTGTCACACACTGATCATGTGCCTCTGGAGGCAATGAACATAGAGCTGAGTAGGCAGGAATCAGTCAGCAGGCAATAATCATGGAACTCAGCTGTGAGGAATCATGCTGCTCAGCTGGCAATAATCAAGCAGCTGAGCAGGCAGGAATCACGCAGCACAGCTGGCAATTGTCAAGCAGATGACAGGCAGGAATCGTGCAGCTCAGCTGGCAATTGTCAAGCAGATGAGCAGACAGGAATCACGCAGCTCAGCAGGCCCTGATCACGTGACTGAGCATGCACTGTTCACGTAGCTGATCATACACTGATCACGTGATGATCATGCACTGATCACTTGGATATCATGCACTGATCACGTGGCTGATCATACACTGCTCAGGTAACTGATCATGCACTGATCACGTGGCTATCATGCACTGATCACGTAACTGATCATGTACTGATCACGTGGCTATCATGCACTGATCACGTGGCTGAACATGCAATGTTCACGTGGCTGATCACACACCTGTCACGTGACATATCATGCACTGATCACGTGGCACTCATGCACTGATCACGTGGCTGATCATACTCTGCTCACATAACTCATCATGCACACATCACGTGGCTATCATGCACTGCTCACGTGGCTCGTCATGGAATGATCACATAGCTACCATATACTGGTAACGTGACTGATCATGCACAGATCACGTAAATGATCATGCACTGTTCACATGACTGATCATGTACTGATCATGTGACTGATCATGCACTGATCACATGGCTCTCATGCCCTGTTCACGTGGCTGACCATGCAACGATCACGTAGCAACCATGTACTGGTCATGTGACTGATCATGCACTGATCACGTAATTGATCCTGCACTGATCACGTGGCTCATCATGCACTGATCACGTGGCTGATCACACATGTATCACGTGACTGATCATGCACTGATCACGTGGCTCTCATGCACTGATCACGTGGCTATCATGCACTGAACACGTGGCTGATCACGCAATGATCACGTAGCTTCCATGTACTGGTCACGTGACTGATCATGCCCTGATCACGTAATTGATCCTGCACTGATCACATGGCTCATCACGCACTGATCCGGTGGCTGATCACACACGTATCACGTGACTGATCATGTACAGATCACGTGAATTATCATGAAGTGATCATGTGGCTATCCTGCACTGATCACGTGGATATCATGCACTGATCACGTGGCTGATCACACACGTATCACATGACTGATCATGCACTGATCACGTGGCTATATGCACTGATCACGTGGCTATCATGCACTGATCACGTGGCTGATCACGCAATGATCACGTAGCTTCCATGTACTGGTCACGTGACTGATCATGCCCTGATCACGTAATTGATCCTGCACTGATCACATGGCTCATCACGCACTGATCCGGTGGCTGATCACACACGTATCACGTGACTGATCATGTACAGATCACGTGAATAATCATGAAGTGATCATGTGGCTATCCTGCACTGATCACGTGGATATCATGCACTGATCACGTGGCTGATCACACACGTATCACGTGACTGATCATACACTGATCACGTGGCTATCATGCACTGCTCACGTGGCTGATCATGCAATGATCACACAGCTACCATGTACTGGTCACATGACTGATCATGCACTGATCACATAATTGATCATGCACTGATCACCTGGGCTTATCATGCATTGATCATGTGACTGCTCATGTGCTGATCATGTTTGGTGTCACACATTGATCATGTGCCTCTGGAGGCAA
>NW_020191450.1:0-20206 GCF_002263795.3 Bos taurus
CCAAGGCCCAGTGCAGACGGGAAGGTCGCGGCTCATGAGGACAGGAGGAACTGGATGCAGGCTTGGGCTCCTTGGAGGAGGCAGGGAAAGCTCAGCAGAACCCTGGCCAGGTAGTGGGGGAGGGAGCATTGGTACAGGGCCCCAAGGACCCCATGACTGTCTCCATGTCAGGATATGTCTCTGTGTCTCCCTTCACACACCCAGCTCTTCCTGATGTATGGAATGTAATCTGCACATTTCCCTTGGGACATGGTGGTGGAATACAGAGGTGAGCTCCAAGGAGGTGGAGAACCTCACATTCACCAATTGCATGAGGCTCCACCACAAATGCAGAGATCCATGCCTCTCTTTCCCCATTCAAGCACTCCTTGGCATCTGAGGTCAGCAGGAGGGCAGACAGGCTGGACAGGTTGTGAGGGACCTGTGTACAGCATGAGCCTCCCCATGACTGGAACATCTCCATGTCTTGATCAGAGCAGAGGACCCTGATGTGTGCCAAGGGAGCATATTAAGACCCAGGCCATGGGCAACTGAGTCATTTTCTAGAAACAGTCCCTGGTGGGGGGGTGAGGGGCGGGGGCAGGGGGAGCAGTTTCTTTTCTCCTCTAGAGATAGGTACATCATCCAGTAGCAGGGCTGGGGCCACATGTGGGTGCTAATTGGGATCCTTTGCTGCCAGAAATAGTCTCTCTGTCCCTGTCCAATGTTCCATCTTTGTCTTTCTGCCTGCCATCTCTGTGCCTGTTACATCCTCCCTCTTTGCCTTTATGAGACTGACCGTGACCTCCTCATACCGTGAGGGTCCTTCCTCTGTCTTCGCTGAGGGTATCATCAATGACACGGTTGTTCACTGGGAGCAGTAGGTGGGGATTCCCCTTGAGTGTAGGGGATTCCAGGAAAAGGCACGTTCAGCTGCAGAGGGTCTGTGGTTTTTCCTGGATGAATCTAGAGCTCCTCAAAGCATTGGGTGATCTGGGCCTCTGAAAGAACCCTGGGGTTTCTCTGGTAAGAACCCTCCTGTGGCTCAAGTCAAAGTCCCCGCTATGGCCAGAAGGCCCTAGGGGACCCGCCCCTCATCACTGCTCTCATTGGATCTCCTGGCTCTCCCTCCATCATGCTGTGACAGTCACATAGCCCTCCTCATTCTTTTTATACAGACTACACTGATTCCAACTGCCTAGTTTTTCCCACTGGCCTTAACTCTGTCTGGGATACTTTTCTCCCAGATAGGCATCTCTCTAGGCTTTTTGCTCAAATCTCACAATCTTAGAAGGAACTTCCCTGGCCACTCTTTCTAGATATCATCCCCTTTCTCTATTTCACTATCCGGTTTAATGTTAACCACAGCAGTTATGAACACCTGATAAATTACTTATCTTTGGGGGGCTGTATGACCCCAAACACAATGTAAGTTCCATGAAGCCAAAGTTGATTTTCCTCTTTCCTAACACACATAGCTGTGCTTGACAGAAACCGTGGAGAGGATGAATGAATGTCGGAATGAAAAAAGCAAATTTAAAACTTGTTGAGAGAGGCATAGCTAAACAGGCTGAAGATTCTGCTAGGGACATATTCAGGGATGAACAGGATGGTGACAAAGCCATTGTCTTTATCTCACCTACACGGAGTCCTTGGGTCCCCTCGGGGTTGACCGTTTCCTAAACAGAATGGAAAGTCCTGTTGTCCTTCTCACATATTACTCGCAGTCAACGACAGAGGCCTTCCCCACTCCAGACCTTCAGATCCCAGTCTGAAGTTTTCTGTCCCCTGCCCGCTGGGGGACTGTGGCTGGCTTTCCCCATTGAGACCTATTCTGTATTAAACAGGAAAGCACAAACAAGCACAATGCCCAGCACAGAGAAAATGCTTTCAGTGCTTCCTGTTATGACAGTGGCCACTACAGAGAAGTAATCTTCAATTTATGAAGACATTTTTCTGAGGCCAACATTGCAGCAATCGGTGGGGTTTTTCATCCTAACTTTACCTTTCCACCCTTGGAGGATCATCTGCTAATTGTCCACCAGCATCCACATCGGCTGTTCCCCAGTCTCACCACCAAGGGGCGCGCTAGATGAAACTGTTGTGTCCTGGGATGTACCACAAAGGGGTAGCGGAAAGACCACCCACTCTGGAAGGTACCATTCGACGGGGCGTATGACAACAAAGAGAGTACTTTTACACCGCGTCAGGCATCGACCAGAGTTCCCAGCGGAGGCACTCGTGGTACCACTGGGTCCATCCCCATTCGCTCCATTCCGTCTTCCCGCTGCATTTGAGTCCGAGTGGACACCGCTATTAAGCCTCAACTGTCTTCGTCTCATTTCCTATTCGACTCCTTCGTTTCCACATGGTTACATCCGAGGGGGACGGCTACGGAGCGAGATGGGCTGCCAGTTCTGGGTATAGCATCACGGAAGCGTTCTGGGCATTGATTGGTCACCGCGTGATCGCCGGAATTAGGTCTTCCAGGGCGCGAATAGGCGCCGGAAGTCCCGCGACTTCCGCCGTGCTTCGTCTCCTGCCCAGTTCCAATTGGCTGGCTGGCTGTTACAGGCATTGGGACCGCAGAGCCAAAGCTGAGGGCGAGAGGCCTGTTGCCCTGTGTGGCTTTTTAGAGCATACAATTGTTCTGCGAGTTTTTTTGCTTTTCCGGAAGGGGTCGAATAGCTACGCTGGTTAGTGGCTAGGTTTGGCGCAGTCGCTGGCTGTGCACGGTGACGGCGTTTCAGTCTTGTTCAGCTCTCGCTCAGTCTGGATCCTGTGGCAGCGCACGGTTATTCGCAGAAATGCATGCAATTCATGTCCAGGGAGAGGTCTCTGAGTTTGCTGTCTCTCCCCGGAGGGTCACCTGTGTCAGGGAGCCTGGGCTTGTGTATCGCTACGTGTGACAACACAGGTGCTGTTCGGGTACATTTGATCTCCTTGAGCCTTTGGGCGGAGTTGTGCGTGGTGGGATATTTGATCTGAGTGGATTTTGGGAGCCGTAGTACAGAGCCCCTAGGATGCATGTCCCTGTATTCCGGGGTGTGCATTTTTGGAGCTTTCTGGCATTTCAGTCCCTGGGTGTGAGATCTCTGTGTAGGCGTGTGCACCTGAGATTGTGAGAGCTCTGAGATTTTGATTCTGGGCCCTAAGTTGTGATGTCTCTGAGCTGCTTTAAGGATGGGTTTGTGTGAAGGTGTAAACTATCAGCTGCTTGGGGATCTGTGCACAGGGTGCAGGGTTTCCATTTGTCTGGGGACTTTATCTAAAGGTTATATGATGTTCTCGAGTTATTAAAAGTTCTGTCTTTCTGTTTAGGGTTTTTGTATTAGATTGGTAAGTGTCGAGTGGTTTGGGAGTGATTCTCCATGATGTGAAGTATCTGTGCAGTTTTCATTTGTTTCCGTCTGGAAGACTTTGGTCTGTTTGGAGGGTCTTTGTCACAGTGTGTATTGTTATGGTCTCAGTTGTGTTTGAGGGTCTGACACGAGTTATGTGCTCTCTGTGCAGAGATTCAGTGAGCTCTTTTTGGTGTCTCTGGGTATCTCTCTGAGCTGCTTGTAGTCTTTGTGTCAGAAATAAAACCTCTTCTGTTCTTGGCTGTGAGGTCTCTGTCCGGGAACTGAGGGTTTGGAAGCTGGCAGACATGATTTCGAGGCCTTGAAACTCACATGCTGACTGTGTGTTATTGAGCGTATCAGTTGTCTCCTGGAATCTCAGTATGTATCATAATTAATACAGGGGGGCCAGTGCGCGTCTTGCAGGGTACCTGTGCGTGTTAGCATTGTGTGCAAAGGGCCTGGCTTCAGACTATCCTTCAGCAAATGTTTTCTGAGCACCTGCCATAAATCTGAGCACTATTGGACGAGTTTGGGAAGGTGGGCAGTAAATAAATCAAGGGTGGCAGGTGCTGTGAAGAAAGATAATGCTAGATCAGGGGAAAGGGTATATGTAGGTATGAGGTTATTATTTTATTCAAGGTAATGAGGGAAAGTCTCCCTGAAAGATGGCAAGTAAGCAGAGATCTGGAGGAAGTGAGGGAGCAGGCCATGGGGTTATCTAAGGGAAGAGCGTTCCAGGCAGAAGGAACAAGAAATGCAACTGTCCTGGCATGGAAATCTACGTGGTGTGCTCCTGAATGTCAAGCAGTGCTGTGATGCACTGGGTTTGGTATGTAGCACTCATTGAAAGGGGTCTGGTTGCTGCTGTCTCTGTTTCACCCACAATTTGTGATCATCCGCATTTCACAGATGAAGGACAAAAGGCTCCAACATGTGGCCTGTACCGTCTTTCCTACCTATCCCTGAAATTAGGAGTGAAGCCTTCTGGTCCATCATGAGAGAGAGAGAGAGTTTGAGTGTCCTAGCTGCAGGGACGTCACGCTGAATGTCAGCCAAGCAACAGAGATCAGTTATAATGTGGGAATCATGCCTCGTAACATTGGTACTCTCGATGGGGGGCAGGACGTAAGAAGAAAAAGGAACTGGGGCAAAGGACAGAGGCAGGAAGGGAAGCTGGAGGACAATGAGGGGGGAAAAAAAAACACGGCTGGCTTCATCACATTGCTTGGGTTTGGCCCAGTTCACGTTGATTGGCTGACTGTACTAGGACATATTCACATATTCACCTTTTCCTGTCCCTACCCCTTCTTTCCCTTCCCTTTTTTGTGCCTGAGCAAGTCAGTCCTAAAGCCATTAGGTGTTGCCAGGCAAGGCATGTGTATGTGTAAAGGGGCATCCCTGCCTGAAGAGTCAGAGCCCAAGGTGGAAAGAAGGATATCCCTGGGGGTTGGGTGGGAAGGAGGCTAACTGCTTCATGCATTCAAAGTTGAGTGAGCTGTGGAAGTCAAGGGCCAGGGATGGTTCTGCATAGATTGTGAGGAGGACCTTTTTGTGGAGGAAGGATCACTTACATGCACTGGCATTCATCAACTCGGCAAATACATAAGAATGCTGAGAGCCACGTCTGTCAATTTTGGAAAAGGGAATTTCCAATATGGAAAGGAAGTAAACTAGAACAAATTCTGAGGAAATCTACTGGAATTAAAGGTCTCCGTGCAAACTTCTTGTATTCGATAGGTGTGCATATGTGGCTAGACTGATCTATAACTATAGATGTGTGTCTACGTGTTTGTGTGTGTGATTGTGTACACACATGTATTCCCAAGTTACTGGAAACAGCAACATGCCAATGGCACTAATTACACCAGTCCCCAGATCCTAGCTTCTGAACACCTTTCTCCACTAAATGATGGGTTCCCAGGCTGAGGAAGGAAAGGATAAATGAGCCTGGTTCACCTTGTCATGTCAGTAATAAGGGAAAGTTCAAGAATGATGGGGAGATGTCAGAGGGACACAGAATATAGCTTGAGGGCTCTCCCGCCAGAAACATGCAGGACTCTCTTATTTTTTCCACCATTTTTGAGGTGTTATTGACATATAACCTGTAAGTTTAAGATGCCAATGTGATGGTTTGGTACACACATATCTGGCAAAACGATTACCATGGCAGGGTTGGCACTCTATCCCCTCACATAATCCTTTTAAAAAAACGTTGAGGAAATAACATCTCAGAGCTACCCTCTTAGCTTTCACTGTATTATACAGTTTTGTTAATTATACTCACCATGCTATACATTGGATCCACATAACTTATTCATCTCATACCTGTAAGTTCGTACCCTGTATTCAACATTTTCCCCAGGGCCCGGAAACCACCATTCTAAACTCTTATTTCTGTAAGTTTGACTTTTAGATTCTGCGAATACGTGAGAACATACAATATGTGTCTTTCTCTCTTTCACCTTTTTCACTTAGCATAAAGCCTTTGAAGTCCATTCATGTTGTTGCAAAAGGCAGAATTTTCTTCTTTCTGACTGAATAATATTCCATTGTATATATCGCCACATTTCCCTTTTAAAATTAGTTTCTTTTATTTGGAGGGGAATTACTTTACAATACTGTGATGTTTTTGTCATATATCAATGTGAATCAGCCGTAGGGATTCACGTGTCCCCCCATCCTGAACCCCCCTCCCACCTCCCTCCCTACCCTATCCCTCGGGGTTGTCCCAGAGTCCCGGCTTTGGGTGCCCTGCGTCATGCATGGAACTTAACACTGGTCATGTATTTTACATATGGTACTGTACGTGTTTCAATGCTAGTCTCTCAAATCATCCCAACCACTCCTCCCACTGAGTCCGAGTCTGTTCTTTTCATCTATGTCTCCTTTGCTGCCCTGCATGTAGGGTCATTGGCACCATCTTTCTAAATTCCATATATATGCGTTAATATACAGTATTTCTCTTTCTCTTTCTGACTTCACTCTGTATAACAGGCTCCAGGTTCATCCACCTCATTAGAACTGACTCAAGTGCGTTCCTTTTAATACTTGAGTAATATTCCATTGTATATGTACCACAACTTCCTTATCCGTTCGTCTGCCAATGGCCATCCAGGTTGCTTCCATGTCCTGGCTATTGTAAACAGTGCTGCAGTGAACGTTGGGGTACATGTGTCTGTTTCACTTCTGGTTTCCTCGGGGTGTCTGCCCAGCAGTGGGATTGCTGGGCCACATGGCAGTTCTAGTCCCAGTTTTTAAAGGAATCCCACACTGTTCTCCGCAGTGGCTATAGCAGTTTGCATTCCCATCAACTGAGTGAGAGCGTTCCCCTTCCTCCACACCCTATCCAGCATTTGTCGTTTGTAGACTTTTTGATGGTGGCCGTTCTGACCGGTGTCACCACGTTTTCTATATCCATTCACTCTTCATAGACACCTAGTTGCTTACAACTTTTGGTTGAAGGTGCAAAGTAAATTTCAGGTTAGTGTTAATCCTCCAACATTGTTTTTCAGAATCATTTGACTATTCTAGTTCATTTGCCTTACTACAGAAATTTTATCATCAATTAGTCTATATGTACAAAAATGTCCTGCTGGAATTTCTGACTGGAATTGTATGAAATTGATGGATTTGTATGCGGACTACTCACATCCTAATTATATTGAATTTCTCAACCCGTGAACACACCGTGTGCCCCATTTTGTTAGGTCTTATTTAAGGAACCACGTTGCATTGCCTTTTCTGCCATTGTTTTATCAAGTCTAATCCTCATATATCAAATTCTGAAAATCTGACTCTGATGAAGATATGAAAATATTAGGAGTCAGACTTTCATCAGTAATGCCTTATTTCTTGTGTAGTTTTAGCATTGCCCGTTTATTGTGTTTCTTATCTTTTCTGCTAATATTCGTGATTGTTTAATCCAAGGGTGATGGTATGGGTATTTTCTGGCGTAAATCGTGAGGAGATACTCAGCTGTATTTTGGGAGGGAGAGTCTGAGGACAGGGGCACAGGGGAGAGAGAGCAGAGTAGGGGTGGGGGAGGTGAAAGCGTGGGGGCAGGGACAGGGGGCTACTAGTACAAGCGGAAACAGAAGTGAAGAGACACAAGAAGAAGAGCTCCCCTCTGGACCGTGCTTAGCTCTCTGTACGTATACGCGTAATGAAGTCTTTGAGTACTCATAGCAACACTGCAGAGAAGGCAATGGCAACCCACTCCAGTACTCTTGCCTGGAGAATCCCAGGGACGGGGGAGCCTGGTGGGCTGCCGTCTCTTGGCTCGCACAGAGTCGGACACGACTGAAGTGACTTAGCAGCAGCAGCAGCAGCAACACTGTGAGGGAAGCATGTTTAGTGCTACCAACCCTTTCGGCAGTTGAGGAGCAGAGACACATAGATTTAATGGGTGAATGAATCTGCACAAAGTCACCTAGCTGGCAAGAGCAGAGTCAGATTGCTGCCCAAGCCAGAGAGAAACAGCCAGGTGTGGTATCTGACCCCCAATCTGGAATACAGTGCAGTGTCTGGTGTACTCTGGATCAAAAGGCAGATCAACCTCTCCATCCGCATGAAACATTACTATGGATCAGTATATAGATTGAACACAGTGTCTCCTAGGTGAATGAAAGACCATGAGGTGTCATGTCAACACGCACACATCACAGAGAACAATTCCTGGTCCATACCGAGGTCTAAACAGTGTTTCCTCAGACCAAAATTAGTGGAGCACCCTCATCATTATGGAAAGTAGCATAACTATAGTGATAAACAGATAGAACCACAGATACAATATCATGAACACATTACCTCCCCCATCTCGTAATTTTCTTAAATGTAGAGAACAAAACCTGGAAGGCAATAGACCACTACTAAGTTTTTTCCTCTTAAGTGTGACATTCTAGATAATTTCCAAATAATATTTTATTAGTATTTTAATGTGTTGTATCTTCATGGTTACATAGGCAGTTTTTCTATTATAATTGAAAAATGGACTTTCTGAAGACTTGTTCTCCTCAGGTATCTTGAGGTTTCAGCATAAAAAAGTTCTGTGGGTATCCCTGCCAGGTGAAAACCCAATCGGCGCACTGAAGTCAGAAGTAATATCTTTGGTACAGTAGGTGGGGGGCTGTGGGGAGTAGAGAGCTCCTGATGGGAGCCTGGCTAAGCCTGCAAGCATTGTGAAAAAGATCACTGATGCTATAGGCCCAAACCAAACAATAGCTCACAGGTCCCAAGGAAGACACTGGTGTTCTGTGCACGGAAATGTCTGTGTTAGGACTGTCAGACCTTTGCTCTTTTGGCTCCCATGATGCAGTGGGGCAGCTTGAGGTGCTTATAACACAGACCTGCTTTGACCCAGGCTGTGGATGAGAGTCACAGCCTCCCCTGCAGCACCACCCCCTTCGTGGGCAATCTGGAGCCTTTTTTATGATGTCTGGGAATCGACAGATTCCGAAGAGAAAGGAGAAAGAAGATACATAGCGCAGGGGGTACAGGCACCCACCCTGTGCATGTGGTGCTAGAGATGGGCTAGAGATGCAGGTGCAGCTTGTTACAGGAACCCGTTGGGGATGAGTGGAGTTGGATTCAGTGACTCAAGGAAGAAATGTGGAAGTGGATGTAAAAGGAGAAAACACATTGAGGGGTAAACAGCTCCAACTCCCAATTCTGTACCAGGGTAGGGTGCTCCATTACTGTTGTGAGAAGGCGCCCTGGTCTGAGCTCGGGGAGGGAGTGATGAGCATTCTAAGGACCCGCCATCAGCCCTAAGCAGGGGGCGCTGAGAGTGTGAAGACATTGAGTCTCAGCCTTTACCACTGACAGACACAGAAAGCTCCTTAGCCCTGCTGAGAGTGGGGCTGTGGTACCTTAGGGAAGCTCAAAGGTAGGGAGGTGGTGGTGGTGGTTCAGTCACTCAGTCGTGTCCAACTATTAACGAGCCCACGGACTGCAGCATGCCAGGCTCCTCTGTCCTACACTATCTCCCTGAGTTTGAACAAAGTAATGTCCATTGTGTTGGCGATGCTATCTAACCATCTCACCCTCTGTCTCCTCCTCTCTCCTCCTGCCTTCGATCTTTTCCAGCATTAGGGTGTTTTCCAATGAGTCAGCTATTCGCATCAGGTGGCCAAAGTTTTGCAGCTTCAGCATCAGTCCTTCCAGTGAGTATTCAGAGTTCATTTCCTTTAGGATTGGCCGGGTTCTCCTTACAGTCCAGGGGATTCTAAAGGGTCATCTCTCTAGCACCACAATTCGAAAGCATCACTCAGTCTTCTTAAAGATGCAACTCACACATCGGTACACGACTATTGGAAAGACCATAGTTTTGACTCTGCAGACCTGTGTCACCAAAGTGATGTCTCTGCTTTTTAATATGCTGTCTAGGTTCGTCATGGGCTTCCCTGGGGGCTCAGTGGTAGATAATCTGTCTGCAATGCAGGGGAATTAGGACACCTGGGTTCAATTCCTGGGTCGGGAAGGTTCCCTGGAGGAGGGCATGGCAACCCACTCCAGTATCCTCGCCTGGAGAATCCCCTGGACAGAGGAGCCTGGCGGGCCTTGGTCCATGGGGTCGTAAAGAGTACACCGAGAGACATCACCTCCCAAACAGAATCTCTGGCCAATGGGCTGTCTCTCTAGCTTTACTCATCTCAAGTAAAATCTGTTCCCTCACCTCAGAAGCCACGTGAGATGACGAAGGAAATTGAGGCAGCGATTTGGTGCGAGATCTGTATTCGTTTGGGCCAAGTGGTTGCAGGGAATGAAATGGGGTAGGGTGATGAAGGAAATGAAATGATGAATTTATTGCCCCTGCCTCCCAGGTAGCTAACTTCAGTAGGGCTGGCTGGTGTCAATACCTTGTGTATATGCTCACTTGTAACAACATCCTGTGTGTGGTATGAGCAACTTGGTGGGCAAATCAGACAGCATGGCCAAATATTCCTTTCTTAGAGTGGATGGAGGGAGAAGAGAGAAAAGAGTGATGAACCATGGGCTAGTTGAGAGTCACGTTCTAATATCTCAGTATTTCTTCACAAGGTGTGTGTGTGAATTCTTTTGTTAATCTGAGAATTGGCTTTCTAGGTGAGGAAATATCATCGTGAGACTCCTTGTGACATGTGAAAAGAGGTTGGGAGTGAATTGGATTAAGGTCATTTTCCAAGTGTTTCACACCAACTGTTTATTTAAGGGGACAGCAGGGGCCTAAAGGAACTGAACTGAGTGGTTGAAATACAGGTTTAAGTTACTGAAGTGTGAAGAGACTATTTCTGGGATGTGTGGTTATCCTAGGCTGTGGTCACAGGCAACTCATAAACTCATAGGATTTGAACCGTGTCTTCCTAACGTCTTTTGCTTTCTGCCCTGGAATGTGGTGGAGGCCTCAGTTCCGGTGACTATACTTCCTAGGTAACAGTTCTCTGAGAAAAGTAGCTCTCTAGAAAAGAGCAGTGCCTGGGAAGCTGATCTAAAGTTTTAACATAGCCTGTGATGTAATTTTTGTTAGCTTCACTCAAGATATGATCATTCAAAGGATATGGAGAGATGCACCTGCTTCTGTATCTACCATTGGATTTTTCAAATGAACATACAGTAAGCTTGGCCCGGTTTTCTTTCTTCTTATTTATTTATTCATTGTTGGCTGCACTGCGTCTTTGTTGCTGCACGAGGGCTTTCTCTAGTTGTGGAGGAGGAGCACTACTCTCTAGTGGCGGTGCATGCGCTTCTCATCTCAGAGACTTCTCTTGTTGCGGAGCATGGCCTCTATGCTCGGGGGCTTCCGTAGTCGGAGCAGGTGGGTTCAGTGGTTGTGACACACAGTCTTAGTTGCCCTGTGGCACGTGGAGTCTTCCTGGACTAGGGACCGAACACCTGCCCCGTTGCATTGGCAGGGGGCTTCTGTTTTATTTTTTTAATCATCAATTCATTTCAATTGGAGAATAATTACTATACGATATTGTGATGGGTTTTGCCATATATCAACATGAATCGGCCGCGGGTATACGTGTGTCCTCCCCTCCTGAACCCCCATCCCACCTCCCTCCCCACCCTATCCCTCTGGGTTATCCCGGAGCACCGGCTTTGGGTGCCCTGCTTCATGCATCAAACTTGCACTGGTCATCTGTTTTACATATGGTAATGTACATGTCTCACTGCTATTCTCTCAAATCATCCCACCCTCACCTTCTTTTGCCGAGTTGAAAAATGTGTTCTGTACATCTCTGTCTCCTTTGCTTCCCTGCATGTAGAATCATTGCTACCTGCTTTCTAAATTCCATATATAGGCATTAATATAAGTATTTGTCTTTCTCCTTCTGACTTACTTCTGTCTGTATAACAGGCTCCAGGTTCATCCACCTCATTAGCACTGATTCAAATGTGTTCCTTTTTATAGCTGAGTAATGTTCCATTGTGTGTATGTACCACAACTTCCTTATCCATTCATCTGCCGTTGGACATCTAGGTTCCCTCCCTGTCCTAGCTATTGTAAATAGTGCTGCTGTGAACATTGGGGTACATGTGTCTCTTTCACTTCTGGTTTCCTCAGGGTGGTATGCCCAGCAGTGGGATTGCTGGGTCGTGTGGCAGTTCTATTCCCAGTTTTTTAAGGAATCTCCACTCTGTTCTCCTCTCCACAGTGGCTGTACCACTTTACATTCCCACCAACGGTGGAAGAAGGTTCCCTTTTCTCCACACCATCTCCAGCATTTATTGTTTGTAGACTTTTTGATGATGGCCATTCTGACCTGTGTGAGATGATACCTCATTGTGGTTTTGATTTGCAGTTTTCTAATAATGAGTGATGTTGACCATCTCTTCATGTGTTTGGTAGCCATCTGTATGTCTTTGGAGAAATGTCTGTTCAGGTCTCTTGTCCACTTTTTATGGGGTTGTTCGTTTTTCTGGTATTGAGCCGCATGAGCTGCTTGTATATTTTGGAGATTCATTCTTCGACAGTTGTTTCATTTGCTATTATTTCCTCCCGTTCTGAGGGCTGTCTTTTCACCTTGCTTATAGTTTCCTTCATTGTGCAAAAGCATTGAAGTAAAATTTGGTCCCTTTTGTTTATTTGTGTTTGTATTTCCATTACTCTGGGAGGTGGGTCATAGAGGATCTTGCTGTGATTTATGTCAGATAGTGATCTGCCTATGGTTTCCTCTTAAGAGTTTTATAGTTTTTGGTCTTACATTTAGGTCTTTAATGCATTTTGAGTTTATTTTTCTGTATGGTGTTAGAAACTCTTCTAGTTTCTTTCTTTTACCCGTTGTTGAGCATTTTCCCCAGCATCATATGTTGAAGAGACTTTGTTTATGCCATTGTGTATTTGTGCCTCCTTTGTCAAAGATAACGTGTGCATAGGTGTGTGGATTTATCTCTGGGTTCTCTATTTTCTTCCATTGATCTATACTTCTGTCTTTGTGCCAGTACCATACTGTCTTGATGACTGTAGCTTTGTAGTATAGTCTGAAGTCAGGAAAGTTGATTCCTCCAGTTCCATTCTTCTTTCTCAAGATTGCTTTGGGTATTTGGAATCTTTAGTGTTTCCATAGAAAGTGTGAAATTATTTGTTCTAGTTCTGTGAAAAAATACCTTTGCTAGTTTGATCGGGATTGTGATGAATCTATAGATTGCTTTGGGTAGTAGAGTCATTTTCACTGTACTGATTCTTCCAATCCAAGACCGTGGTACATTTCTCCATCCATTTGTGTCATCTTTGATTTCTTTCATCAGTTTTTTTTTATAGGTCTCTGTATACAGGTCTTTTGTTTATTTACGGAAATTTATTCCTAAGTATTTTACTCTTTTCATTGCAATGATGAATGGGATTGTTTTCTTAATTACTCTTTCTGATTTTTCTTTATTAGTTTATAGGAATGCAAGGGGTTTCTGTGTATTAATTTTATATAGCAGGCACATTCTTAACCACCCGAGCACCAGGGAATTCCTGGCCTGCTTGTCTTTGGGTGTGCAGCTCTCTGAGCTGTGACACACGGAGAGATTCCAGTGATGACCACCACGACCAGGACACAGGCCATGTCCATCACCCTAAAAACGCCCAGGTGCTGCCCCTTCTGGTTTCCCCTCCCACACCCCAACCCCTGGCACAAGGATCTGTCCTCCTTCACTACATTTTGTCCTCTGCAATTTTAAAACTCCTTATGTATTCTGAATTGAAGACCTTTCTCAGATCTGTGCTTCACAAACATCTATCCCCTAATAACAAATAGCTTCCCTTTTCATTACAGGAGACATGAGTGATGACATGTACTTTTCCTCCCCACACTCAGAGCCCAATGTTGTGTAGCCAGCAAGTGCCTGTGAGATTCTTCAGAAGTGAAAATAAATTCTGCTGTCTGTCAGCCTGTGCTCTCAGATAGCCCCCAGAGCTATATTTCTGCAGAAACCCACGAGTCTTCTGCAGACAGAGGCACTTGAGAACAAGTATATTTATTGGAGTCTGAACTGGTAATCTCATCAGAGAGCTTCAGAGCTCAACCCATCTTGCAGGACTTGTCTCCCAGCTCCAAGGTAGCTTTTCTTCTTGAAACTCAGAGGCATGAATTTAGTCAGTGTGGGCACGTTAAGCAGGGCTAACATGGCATTTCAAGGTTGTTCATCCTTTATCAGGTATCAGACCACATTCAATATATTTCTTACTGTCACTTTAGTTACTCCTCCTTCAAAGACCCATCACTTTGGAAGATTTCAATCCTAATTGATGAGGTGAGAAAGCAGAGGACAGGGAAGTTAGGGGGATTGCTCAGAGTTACATAGGCTGCCAGAGGAAAAGTGACCCATGAACCTTGGCATCTTCCATTCAGAGCCCCCAGTCTTTATTTCTTCAGTAAATTTGCCATGCGTGTGTGCATGCTGTCACATCAGCCATGTCCAGCTCTTTGCGACCACATGACTGTAGCCCACCAGGCTCCTCTGTCCATGGGATTTTCCAGGGAAGACTACTGGAGTGGGTTGCCATGCCCTCCTCCAGGGGATCCTCCTGCCCCAGGAGTCCAACCCATGCCTCCGCCAGGTCCAGCATTGCAGGAGGATGCTTTACCACTGAGCCACTGGGGAGGCCCAAATTTCACATATGATATTATATTTGTTTCAGGTGCACAACAGAATGATTCCATATTTTTAAACATTATGAAATGAATTGCTATGATAAGTTTGGTTACCTTGTGTCACCACAGACATTTCTTACAAGATTATTGACTATATTTCCTGTATGTACATTCCATTCCCATGCCTTATTTTATAACTGGAATCCTAATCCCTTCCCTGTTTTACACATCCCCCTACTCCCTCCTCCTCTGGTAACCACCAGTTTGTTCTCTGTGTCTCTGAATCTATTTCTGTCTTGTTTCCCGTGTTCTCTTACTTTATTTCTGAGGTTCCACATGTAAATAAAACTGTGTGGTATTTGTCCTTCTCTGTGTGCCTAGTTTTACTTGGCATAACACCCTCTAGGTCCATCCATGTTGTCGACAATGACAAGATTTCACTCTTTTTTAAATTGCTGAGTAATATTCCACTGTGTGTGTGTGTGTGTTTCCCATTTCTTCCTTTTTGACTCATCTATTGATGGGCACTTAGGTTCCTTTCATATCTTGGCTCCCCTTGGCTGTAAATAACGCTTCAGTGAACAGAGGTGCACATATATGTTTTGTGACTAGTGTTTCTTCTATTCTTAAGAAAAATACCAAGAAGTGGAAGTGCTGGATCATATGGTAGTTCTTGTTTTCAGTTTTTGAGGAAACCCTCATTGTCTCCATAGTGGCTGCACCGATATACATTTCCACCAACACCTCACCAGGGTTTCCTTTTCTCTACATCCTCCCCAACATTTCTTATTTGTTGTCTTTTTGAGAACAGCTACTTGACAAGTGTGAGGAAGTACTTCACTGTGGTCGTGATTTTCCAATCCCTGAGGAGGAGATGTTGAGCATCTTTTCATATGTCTATTACCCATCTGTATCTCTTCTTTGCAGAAATGTCTATTCAGTGCTTTGCCCCAATTTAAAATCAGGTTTTGGGTGTTTTTCCCAATACATTCTATGAGTCCTTTAGCTATTTTGTATATCTACCTGTTTTCCGATGTATATCACTTGCTCATATCTTCTCCCACTCAGCAGATTGCCTTTTTCTTTTGTTGATGGTTTCCCTTGCTGTGTAAACGCTTTTTAGTTTGATGAACTCCCATTTGTTTATTTTTGCTTTTTTTGCTCTTTCCTGAGGAGACATGTCAAAAAAACTATTGCTAAGACCTATGTCAAATAGCGTACTGCCTACGTCTTCTTCTAGGAGCTTTATGGTTTAAGGTCTAACAATTTCGTCTTTAATCTTCTGTTGTTGTGGTTTATTTTTGAATGTTGTGAAGAAAGGGGTCCAGGTTTCCATAACCATTTATTGAAGAGACAGCATTTTCCGTGATGGATGTTCTTGGCTCCTTTGTCATAGACTAATAGGCCATATGAGCGCAGGTTTATTTCTGACAGAGCATCCCCAACTGTACCCTCCGTAAAGGCTGGGGTGAAGTAAGAAGACCCAGTGACTCCAGTGTCCGTCCACAGCTGGTGGCACACCAAGTCTGGATAAGATACGTCACTGATGCTAGCCACAGTGCACTGGGGCAGGGATGGTCATCCCCGCCTGGCACAAGTTCCCCAGGGTGGGATGCGATGGGCTCACTCCAGCAGCCAACCCAGGTCGATCCTGCCATTACAGTCCCTCATTTAGCCAATCATGAAGGTTTTCACTGTACATGTTACATCCCCTCCATGCCGTGCCAGGCTGGCTGTTGAGACGGGGAGGTGAGGAGGAATTGCATGGCCAGTCCCTGCCCTTGAGAGATGAGTCACTGAGCAGAGAGGAGATCTGACACCCTTAGATGTGCTGGCCAGTGCATCACTGATCCCCTGTGAGGCTGCGTTGCTAGGAGACGAGAAGACTGACAAGGATCAGAGTAGATAAGTGGCCATGGCGGGGGAGGGGACAGGGTACTCTGGGTCTTTGCTGTGCCAGTCCCAACTGCAGAATTACCCACAGCCTGCATGAGGGCGCCCGGAGGATGAATAGGTGGTTGTAAATGAAGATATCAGCTGTGCCACCCCTCCCCACCTCAAAGTCTGTATCCCCAACCTTCCCTTTGGGTGTTGGTGATCTGGAGGTCACTTCTGAGCAGCATACTCTCCCCAGTTACAGAGTAGGAGCCAGAATCCTGTGATGTGCAGAGATGTCCAGCACGTCAAATTCTAGGCCAGAGACCAAGCCATAGGAACCAACAGGCCAGAGAACACTGGTTGGGAGTTGGGTTAAAGGCAGTGGCCAAATAACAAATCTGAATGTACCTATAGCAAGCAACGATATTGAACCATTCATTTAAAGACCTTCCCACAGAGGGAAATCCTGGGCCTCCTGGTTTCACCAGTGAAATCTATCAAAGGTTTAAAGAAGAAATAGCACCCATCCTTCACAGACTCTTCCTGAATAGACAGGAGGGAGGAGGGAACATTTCCTAATTTATCCTATAAGCACAGTATTACCCCAGTACCAAAGCCAGACTTGCCATCACCAGAAAGCTACAGACCCATATCTATCATGAATAGCGATGCATACACCCTCAACACAGTACCTGCAAACCAAATCGAGAAACATTTTGCAAAGGGCTGTGCGAGATCTTTCCCAGGACGGCAGTATTGGACCAACACTCAACTTCAGTTACGGGAAACAGCGTACTGATGTAATGAAGGACGGAAACCACCTGCCATCTTGACAGACAAACAAAAAGCATTTGACACAGTTCAAGACCCGTTCAGGACAAATAAGTAAATAACTAAATCAATAAACACGGTCAACCATCTCGGGATAGAAGGGATCGTCGTTGCCTTGTGAAGAACATCCGTGACAGACATCCAGCTCTCGTCACATCACATATAGTAGAGTCTGAGTGAATGCTTGCCTCTTGAGATCCAGACCAGGACAGGAGGTCTGCTTCAACCACCTCTATTCCACACTGACTGAAGGGTCTAGCCTGTGCACCGTGCAAAAGAAGAAATGAAATCATGGAGAAATGAGAAATGAAACCTATGTCCACACAAATACTCATCCTTACATGTCTTTCACAGCAGCACTGTTTATAATCTCCAAATAGTGGAGCAGCCTAAAGGTCTGTCAGCTGGAGAGTGGTAAACAGAGTATTCTTAGCCATTCAGTGGAAGAGCACAGATGGATGAAAAGTGATGAACTTCTGCTTTCTGCTGCCTCATGGGTGAGCCTCCAAAGCACTGTATTAAGTGAAAGAACCCAGACACAAAAGGCCACTTCCTGCAGGAGTCCGTTGATGTGAATGCCCACAAAGGGCAAATCTAGAGAGACAGAAATTAGATGAGAGGATGCTTGGGCCTGCAGGTCCTTTTGGGATCAACTGCTGATGGGTACACGGAACCTTTTAGTGGTGCTGGCAGTGTTCCACAAGTGCAGTGTGGTGGTGGTTGCACCACTGTGTGAAGTTATTAAAGACAGTGCACTGGATGCTTTGAATGGCTGTGATTTGTGGTGTGTAACTATACCTCAGTAAAGCAGTTTAGGAAGGTACTGCAGATGTCCAAGTGAAACATGTGGGAAAAGATATGCCATTGCTTTTGTAACAATGAGGAGTGCCCTGCTCCTTCCACATTCTGGGTCCGGCTAACCCCACATGTGCTAGATGCTCCCTCCAGAGACAGTTGCTGTGCACGTCAGGACAGAATCCCCAGTGAGCACACGTCTAGTGTGTCTCTGTGTTTACGCACAGGCGCCCATTGGGTGACCACAAGTCAGTGGCTCTGGACAGGCTCCTAGAACCCACCCTGCATCTGAAATTCTACTTTGTTGTTTTCCCATCCTTCTCAAATCACGTGGACCCAGCCTCCGTTTCGCAGATTCAGTCATAGATCTCAGCCCTTAGCTCCAACCTCTGGTCACAGGAATACCTGTTAACCTGGTGCGAGGGCCCCTTCCTGACCTCAGCAACGCAGGAGGGATGCTCAGCAGAGCAGTAACCAAGACAGCGGAACTCCATCCATCCTCCTTCTGCCGCCATGACTGAGGTGCATTCCTTCCCCATCCATCTATCTGCCTGAGTGTCTGGTAAGGAAGGGGACTTGGGGGCATAACACACCACTGAGTCATTTAAATTGTTCTAAATATGGCTGTGAGTAAATATGTCAAAATACCACTCAGAAGGGAAGACACAATATTTTAAAAAAATTTTGCTTTAGTAGCCAAACATGGCTCTTCAGTTCAGGATTCTATTTAAAACCAGGACAGGTGAAGCATCATGGGATTGTGCTTCTCAACCTAAACTATGCATCAATTCTCCCCTGGAGAGGCTTTAGAAGAGCTGATGCTGGCAGGACATCCACAGAGGGTCTGAAGTAGTAGGTCTGGAATGTGGCCCTGGCATGAGCATTATCTGAAAAAGTTCTCTTATGAAAGCTGAGCTTGCAGCTGTGGAAACAGAACCCTTTCTTACAGGAGGAAATCGAAGATCAAAAATTTGCGACTCCTCTCTACAGCGAAAGCGTGTTTTCATCATGACCTGCTATACTTGACAGCTATCTTAGGCTGAGGAAAGGGACAACTTGCCCAAGTTAATACTGGTTTGAAAACTGACCTTGTGCTTGCTCTGCTGCGTGTTCCTGAATCCAAAGTTTTCCAGTTGAAACCCTGCTGTTGTTAGTGAAACTCAGTACGTTTTAGTTCTTGTCAGGATCCCTTGTGCCTAGTTAGTTGAATACATTTCTAAAACACTGTGGAGATAACGTCATTCGACAGATCAGAATAGTACATCAAAGATTAAAGATGGCTGAGAATTGTAGCTGCTGATGTTGATGTACGAGGATCTGCTGTCAGCGTATCTGCTGCCTGCGCTCAGTTGCCGTTTTAAACTGTTTCCTGTGTTATCAAATTAACTCCTGTGCTCAGATGAAGACCAAATCGGAACGGGATGCTTATTGGGAAAAATACAGTTAAGCAATCCCTTGTTTGGTGCACACCCATGAAGACCCACCTCCCTAAACGTTCCTTAGGGATCTCTTCCAGATATCCTTTGGCACATTCCCCAGCGATGGGCTTGCACTGCTGTGTCCTGACTCATCATCTTGATAAAGACAGGGCTTTCAACCTCTCAGGTGCATTACAGCGCCCGGGTTCTCTCAGAGATCCAAAAGAGGGTGAAGGCCCGAGCTCAGGACACCTTCAGAGCGTGTCTGCAGGAACAGGGCCTCTCAGAGGAACCCATCCCCACCTGTGGCAACAGGAAGATCTCACGTCAGCCTTTTCCAGAGCAGCTCCAGGGGAGTCATGCACAGTGGAAGATCACAGCCAGCAGCATGCCCAGGATTGTGGTTTAAGGAACTGGGTGGATGGCAGTGCCCATCCATGAGGACAGGAAACGTTGGCCTGGGGCTACTAGCAGGCCTGCAGGGCTTATGGGACAACTGAGTGCAGATGCCCCATACATCTCGGCCTGTGGGGAATCTGGGGCCCAGCTGAGACGTTTTTAGGTAGATTTAGTGATAGGAAAAGCCAACAGCATACAGGGGGATCCTGATGAAAACAAGTCAGATGGGTAAAAGCTCTGGGGGGTGACGTGGTCACCCAAGGATCATGTATGGAGTGAAGAGCACAGGGCAGCGGGTTGGAAACCAGAGGAAAACAAAGCCCAAGATTTAGGAGGGGATCAAGTAAATGGACAGATAAGGAGACTTAGAAGTAATGGCCTGAGAGGTTATGGGGAAAGCCAGGGTGGACTGCTGTCACAGACTCTGACCAAGGAAAAGTGGTTTTGAAAACGGGAAATGTGTCTGTGGCCAATACAGCACTGGGTACTATGGTGTGGC
>NW_020191451.1:0-8917 GCF_002263795.3 Bos taurus
TCATGCACTGGTCATGTGGCTGATCATGCACTGATCACGTGGCTGATCATACACTGATCACGTGACTGATCATGCACTGATCACGTGACTGATCATGCACTGATCACGTGGCTGATCATGCACTGATCACGTGGCTGATCATGCACTGATCACGTGACTGATCATGCACTGATCACGTGGCTATCATGCAGTGATCACGTGGCTATCATGCACAGATCACATGGCTGATCATGCAATGATCACCTAGCTACCATATACTGGTCACGTGACTGATCATACACTGTTCACCTGTCTGACCATGCACTGCTCACGTGGCTGATCACACACTGTTCATGGAACTGATCATGCACTGATCACGTGGATATCATGCATTGATCACGTGGCTGAACATGCATTGTTCACGTGGCTTACCACACACCTGTCACGTGACTGATCATGCACTGATCACGTGGCACTCATGCACTGATCACGTGGCTGATCATACTCTGCTCACGTACCTGATCATGCACACATCACGTGGCTATCATGCACTTCTCACCTGGCTGGTCATGCAATGTTCACGTAGCTACCATATACTGGTCACGTGACTGATCATGCTCAGATCACGTAAATGATCATGCACTGTTCAGTTGACTGATCATGTACTGATCACGTGACTGATCATGCACTGATCACGTGGCTATCATGCACTGCTCACGTGGCTGATCATGCAATGATCACGTAGCAACCATGTACTGGTCACGTGACTGATCATGCACTGATCACGTAATTAATCCTGCACTGATCACCTGACTCATCATGCACTGATCACGTGGCTGATCACACACGTATCACGTGACTGATCATGCACTGATCACGTGGCTATCATGCACTAATCACGTGGATAAAAACATAAACTGATCATGTGACAGATCATGCAGTGATCACGCGGCTATCATGCACTGTTCACGTGGCTGACCATGCAATGATCACGTAGCTACCATGTACTGGTCACGTGAGTGATCATGCACTGAGCACGTAATTGATCATACCACTGATCAGGTGACTTATCATGCACACTGTTCACGTGACTGATCATGCACTGATCACGTGACTGATCATGCACTGATCTCGTTGCTATCATGCAAGGTTCCACATGGCAGATCATGTAATGATCACGTAGCTACCATGTACTGGTCACGTGACTATCATGCACTGATCACGTAATTGATCAGCACTGATCAGGTGTCTGATCATACACTGATCACGTGACTATCATGCACTGATCACGTGGCTGATCATGCAATGATCACGTAGCTACCATGTACTGGTCACGTGACTGATCATGCACTATCACGTAATTGATCATGCACCATTACGTGGCTGATCATGCACTAATCACGTGACGTGATCATGCACTGATCACGTGGCTGATCATGCACTGATACACGTGACTGATCATGCACACAATCACGTGGCTATCATGCTGCTCACGTGCTGGTCATGCAATGATCACGTAGCTACCATATATGGTCACGTGACTGATCATGCACAGATCACGTAAATGATCATGCACTGTTCCCGTGACTGATCATGTACTGATCACGTGACTGATCATGCACTGATCACGTGCTATCATGCCTCCTCAAGTGGGTGATCATGCATGATCATGTAGCAACCATGTACTGGTCACCTGACTGATCATGCACTGATCATGTAATTGATCCAGCACTGATCACGTGCTCATCATGCACTGATCCCGTGACTGATCATGCACTGATCACGTGGCTATCATGCACTGATCACGTGGCTGTCATACACTGATCACGAAGCTACCATGTACTCGTCACGTGACTGATCATGCACTGATGACGTAATTGATCATGCACTGAATCATGTGGCTGATCACTGCACTGATCACTTCACTGATCATGCACTGATCACGTGACTTATCATGCACTGATCACGTGGCTTTAATGCACTGATCACATGGCTGGTCATACACTGATCACGTGCCTGGTCATGCACAGATTACATGACTGATCATGCACTGATCACGTCACAGATCATGCACTGATCACCTGGCTATCATGCACTACTCACGTGGCTGATCATGCAATGATCATGTAGCTACCATGTACCGGTCACGTGACAGATCATACACCCATCAGGTGACTGATCATGCACTGATCACGTGGCTATCATGCACTGTTCACGTGGCTGATCATACACTGATCACCTGCCTGGTCATGCACAGATCACGTGACTAATCATGAACTGATCACGTAGCAATCATTCACTGATCACCTGGCTGATCATGCACTGATCACGTGGCTATCATGCAATGATCACGTGGCTATCATGCACTGATCACGTGGCTGATCATGCACTGATACCGTGACTGAGCATGGACTGATCACATGACTATCATGTAGTGATCACGTGACTTAATGGCGCTGACCATGTGACTGATCATGCGCTGAGCATGTTTGCTATCATACACTGATCATGTGCCTCTGGAGGCAATAAACAAAGAGCTGAGTAGGCATGAATCAAACAGTCAGCAGGCAATAATCATGGAACTCAGCTGTGAGGAATCATGCTGCTCAGCTGGCAATAATCAAGCAGCTGAGCAGGCAGGAATTACACAGCACAGCTGGCAATTGTCAAGCAGATGACAGGCAGGAATCGTGCAGCTCAGCTGGCAATTGTCAAGCAGATGAGCAGACAGGAATCACGCAGCTCAGCAGTCCCTGATCACGTGACTGAGCATGCACTGTTCACCTGGCTGATCATACACTGATCACGTGATTGATCAAGCACTGATCACTTGGATATCATGCACTGATCACGTGGCTAATCATACACTGTTCACGTGTCTGACCATGCACTGATCACGTGGCTGATCATACACTGCTCACGTAACTGATCATGCACTGATCACGTAATTGATCATGCACTGATCACGTGGCTGATCATGTAATGATCACGTAGCTACCATGTACTGGTCCCGTGAGTGATCATGCACTGATCACGTAATTGATCATTCACTGATCACGTGGCTGATCATGCACTGAACACGTGACTGATCATGCACAGATCACGTGACTGATCATGCACTGATCACGTGGCTATCATGCACTGCTCACGTGGCTGATCATGCAGTGATCACGCAGCTACCATGTACTGGTCACATGACTGATCATGCACTGATCACGTAATTGATCATGCACTGATCACCTGGCTTATCATGCATTCATCATGTGACTGATCATGTGCTGATCATGTTTGGTGTCACACACTGATCATGTGCATCTGGAGGCAATGAACAAAGAGCTGAGTAGGCAGGAATCAGTCAGCAGGCTATAATCATGGAACTCAGCTCTGAGAAATCATGCTGCTCAGCTGGCAATAATCAAGTAGATGAGCAGGCAGGAATTATGCAGCACAGGTGGCAATTGTCAAGGAGATGACAGACAGGAATCGTACAGCTCAGCTGGCAATTGTCAAGCAGATGAGCAGACAGTAATCACGCAGCTCAGCAGGCCCTGAACACGTGACTGAGCATGCACTGTTCACGTCGCTGATCACACACCTATCACGTGAATGATCATGCACTGATCACGTGGCTCTCATGCACTGATCACGTGATTGCGCATGCACTGACCACGTAATTGTATGCACTGCTCACGTGGCTATCATGCACTGATGACGTGGCTGATCATGCACTTTTCATGTGACTGATCATGCACTGATCACGTAGCTATCTTGCACTGATCACTTGGCTGATCATACACTCATCACGGGACTGATCGTGCACTGATTATGGCGCTATCAGCATTGACTACATGACTCCACATGCACTGATCACGTGGATGATCATGCACTGATCACGTGACTGACCATGCACTGATCACGTGACTGATCATGCACTGATCACGTGGCTGATCATGCACTGATCACGTGGCTATCACGCACTGCTCACGTGGCTGATCATGCAATGATCACGTAGCTACCATGTACTGGTCACGTGAATGATCATGCACTGATCACGTAATTGATCATGCACTGGTCATGTGGCTGATCATGCACTGATCACGTGGCTGATCATACACTGATCACGTGACTGATCATGCACTGATCACGTGACTGATCATGCACTGATCACGTGGCTATCATGCACTGATCACTTGGCTGGTCATACTGATCACGTGCCTCGTCATGCACTGATCACGTGGCTGATCATGCACTGATCACGTGACTGATCATGCACTGATCACGTGGCTATCATGCAGTGATCACGTGGCTATCATGCACAGATCACATGGCTGATCATGCAATGATCACGTAGCTACCATATACTGGTCACGTGACTGATCATACACTGTTCACCTGTCTGACCATGCACTGCTCACGTGGCTGATCACACACTGTTCATGGAACTGATCATGCACTGATCACGTGGATATCATGCATTGATCACGTGGCTGAACATGCATTGTTCACGTGGCTTACCACACACCTGTCACGTGACTGATCATGCACTGATCACGTGGCACTCATGCACTGATCACGTGGCTGATCATACTCTGCTCACGTAACTGATCATGCACACATCACGTGGCTATCATGCACTTCTCACCTGGCTGGTCATGCAATGTTCACGTAGCTACCATATACTGGTCACGTGACTGATCATGCTCAGATCACGTAAATGATCATGCACTGTTCAGTTGACTGATCATGTACTGATCACGTGACTGATCATGCACTGATCACGTGGCTATCATGCACTGCTCACGTGGCTGATCATGCAATGATCACGTAGCAACCATGTACTGGTCACGTGACTGATCATGCACTGATCACGTAATTAATCCTGCACTGATCACCTGACTCATCATGCACTGATCACGTGGCTGATCACACACGTATCACGTGACTGATCATGCACTGATCACGTGGCTATCATGCACTAATCACGTGGATAAACATACACTGATCATGTGACAGATCATGCAGTGATCACGCGGCTATCATGCACTGCTCACGTGGCTGACCATGCAATGATCACGTAGCTACCATGTACTGGTCACGTGAGTGATCATGCACTGAGCACGTAATTGATCATACACTGATCAGGTGACTTATCATGCACTGTTCACGTGACTGATCATGCACTGATCACGTGACTGATCATGCACTGATCTCGTTGCTATCATGCAAGGTTCACATGGCAGATCATGTAATGATCACGTAGCTACCATGTACTGGTCACGTGACTATCATGCACTGATCACGTAATTGATCATGCACTGATCACGTGGCTGATCATACACTGATCACGTGACTGATCATGCACTGATCACGTGGCTGATCATGCAATGATCACGTAGCTACCATGTACTGGTCACGTGACTGATCATGCACTAATCACGTAATTGATCATGCACTGATCATCACGTGGCTGATCATGCAATGATCATGTAGCTACCATGTACTGGTCACGTGACTGATCATGCACTAATCACGTAATTGATCATGCACTGATCACGTGGCTGATCATGCACTAATCACGTGACTGGTCATGCACTGATCACGTGGCTGATCATGCACTGATCACGTGACTGATCATGCACACATCACGTGGCTATCATGCACTGCTCACGTGGCTGGTCATGCAATGATCACGTCGCTACCATATACTGGTCACGTGAATGATCATGCACAGATCACGTAAATGATCATGCACTGTTCCCGTGACTGATCATGTACTGATCACGTGACTGATCATGCACTGATCACGTGGCTATCATGCTCTCCTCAAGTGGGTGATCATGCAATGATCACGTAGCAACCATGTACTGGTCACCTGACTGATCATGCACTGATCATGTAATTGATCCAGCACTGATCACGTGGCTCATCATGCACTGATCCCGTGACTGATCATGCACTGATCACGTGGCTATCATGCACTGATCACTTGGCTGGTCATACACTGATCACGCAGCTACCATGTACTCGTCACGTGACTGATCATGCACTGATGACGTAATTGATCATGCACTGATCATGTGGCTGATCATGCACTGATCACTTAACTGATCATGCACTGATCACGTGACTTATCATGCACTGATCACGTGGCTTTAATGCACTGATCACATGGCTGGTCATACACTGATCACGTGCCTGGTCATGCACAGATTACATGACTGATCATGCACTGATCACGTCACAGATCATGCACTGATCACCTGGCTATCATGCACTACTCACGTGGCTGATCATGCAATGATCATGTAGCTACCATGTACCGGTCACGTGACAGATCATACACCCATCAGGTGACTGATCATGCACTGATCACGTGGCTATCATGCACTGTTCACGTGGCTGATCATACACTGATCACCTGCCTGGTCATGCACAGATCACGTGACTAATCATGAACTGATCACGTAGCAATCATTCACTGATCACCTGGCTGATCATGCACTGATCACGTGGCTATCATGCAATGATCACGTGGCTATCATGCACTGATCACGTGGCTGATCATGCACTGATACCGTGACTGAGCATGGACTGATCACATGACTATCATGTAGTGATCACGTGACTTAATGGCGCTGACCATGTGACTGATCATGCGCTGAGCATGTTTGCTATCATACACTGATCATGTGCCTCTGGAGGCAATAAACAAAGAGCTGAGTAGGCATGAATCAAACAGTCAGCAGGCAATAATCATGGAACTCAGCTGTGAGGAATCATGCTGCTCAGCTGGCAATAATCAAGCAGCTGAGCAGGCAGGAATTACACAGCACAGCTGGCAATTGTCAAGCAGATGACAGGCAGGAATCGTGCAGCTCAGCAGTCCCTGATCACGTGACTGAGCATGCACTGTTCACCTGGCTGATCATACACTGATCACGTGATTGATCAAGCACTGATCACTTGGATATCATGCACTGATCACGTGGCTAATCATACACTGTTCACGTGTCTGACCATGCACTGATCACGTGGCTGATCATACACTGCTCACGTAACTGATCATGCACTGATCACGTAATTGATCATGCACTGATCACGTGGCTGATCATGTAATGATCACGTAGCTACCATGTACTGGTCCCGTGAGTGATCATGCACTGATCACGTAATTGATCATTCACTGATCACGTGGCTGATCATGCACTGAACACGTGACTGATCATGCACAGATCACGTGACTGATCATGCACTGATCACGTGGCTATCATGCACTGCTCACGTGGCTGATCATGCAGTGATCACGCAGCTACCATGTACTGGTCACATGACTGATCATTGCACTGATCACGTAATTGATCATGCACTGATCACCTGGCTTATCATGCATTCATCATGTGACTGATCATGTGCTGATCATGTTTGGTGTCACACACTGATCATGTGCATCTGGAGGCAATGAACAAAGAGCTGAGTAGGCAGGAATCAGTCAGCAGGCTATAATCATGGAACTCAGCTCTGAGAAATCATGCTGCTCAGCTGGCAATAATCAAGTAGATGAGCAGGCAGGAATTATGCAGCACAGGTGGCAATTGTCAAGAGATGACAGACAGGAATCGTACAGCTCAGCTGGCAATTGTCAAGCAGATGAGCAGACAGTAATCACGCAGCTCAGCAGGCCCTGAACACGTGACTGAGCATGCACTGTTCACGTCGCTGATCACACACCTATCACGTGAATGATCATGCACTGATCACGTGGCTCTCATGCACTGATCACGTGATTGCGCATGCACTGACCACGTAATTGTATGCACTGCTCACGTGGCTATCATGCACTGATGACGTGGCTGATCATGCACTTTTCATGTGACTGATCATGCACTGATCACGTAGCTATCTTGCACTGATCACTTGGCTGATCATACACTCATCACGGGACTGATCGTGCACTGATTATGGCGCTATCAGGCATTGACTACATGACTCCACATGCACTGATCACGTGGATGATCATGCACTGATCACGTGACTGACCATGCACTGATCACGTGACTGATTATGCACTGATCACGTGGCTGATCATGCACTGATCACGTGGCTATCACGCACTGCTCACGTGGCTGATCATGCAATGATCACGTAGCTACCATGTACTGGTCACGTGAATGATCATGCACTGATCACGTAATTGATCATGCACTGGTCATGTGGCTGATCATGCACTGATCACGTGGCTGATCATACACTGATCACGTGACTGATCATGCACTGATCACGTGACTGATCATGCACTGATCACGTGGCTATCATGCACTGATCACGTGGCTGATCATGCACTGATCACGTGACTGATCATGCACTGATCACGTGGCTATCATGCAGTGATCACGTGGCTATCATGCACAGATCACATGGCTGATCATGCAATGATCACGTAGCTACCATATACTGGTCACGTGACTGATCATACACTGTTCACCTGTCTGACCATGCACTGCTCACGTGGCTGATCACACACTGTTCATGGAACTGATCATGCACTGATCACGTGGATATCATGCATTGATCACGTGGCTGAACATGCATTGTTCACGTGGCTTACCACACACCTGTCACGTGACTGATCATGCACTGATCACGTGGCACTCATGCACTGATCACGTGGCTGATCATACTCTGCTCACGTAACCTGATCATGCACACATCACGTGGCTATCATGCACTTCTCACCTGGCTGGTCATGCAATGTTCACGTAGCTACCATATACTGGTCACGTGACTGATCATGCTCAGATCACGTAAATGATCATGCACTGTTCAGTTGACTGATCATGTACTGATCACGTGACTGATCATGCACTGATCACGTGGCTATCATGCACTGCTCACGTGGCTGATCATGCAATGATCACGTAGCAACCATGTACTGGTCACG
>NW_020191452.1:0-29488 GCF_002263795.3 Bos taurus
TAATTGATCATGCACTGATCAGGTGACTTATCATGCACTGTTCACGTGACTGAACATGCACTGATCACGTGACTGATCATGAACTGATCTCGTGGCTATCATGCACTGATCACGTGCTGTCATGCAGTGATCACGTGGCTATCATGCACTGATCACGTGGCTGATCATGCACTGATCAAGTGGCTATCATGCACTGATCACGTGGCTGATCATGCAATGATCACGTAATTGATCATGCACTGATCACGTGGCTGATCATGCACTGATCACGTGACTGATCATGCACTGATCACGTGACTGATCATGCACTGATCACGTGACGGATCAATGCACTGATCATATGACTGATCATGCGCTCATCATGTTTGCTATCATACACTGATCATGTGCCTCTGGAGGCAATAAACAAAGAGCAGAGTAGGCACGAATCATACATTCAGCAGGCAATAATCATGGAACTCAGCTGTGAGGAATCATGCTGCTAGCTGGCAATAAATCAAGCAGCTGAGCAGGCAGGAATTACGCAGCACAGCTGGAATTGTGAAGCAGATGACAGGCAGGAATCTTGCAGCTCAGCTTGCAATTGTCAAGCAGATGAACAGACAGTAATCACGCAGCTCAGCAGGCCCTGATCAACGTGACTGAGCATGCACTGTTCACGTGGATGATCATACACTGATCACGTGACTGATCATGCACTGATCACGTGGCTGATCATGCACTGATCACGGAGCTATCATGCATGATTACATGTCTACATGCACTTCACGTGGCTGATCATGCACTGATCACGTGACTGATCATACACTGATCACGTGGCTGATCATAAACTGATCACGTGCTGATCATGCACTGATCACGTGTCTGATCATGCACTGCTCACGTGGCTGATCATGCAATGACACGTGCTATCATACATGTTCACGTGACTGATCATGCAATGGTAACGTGCATGCACTGATCAAGTGACTGATCATGCACTGATCACTTGCCTGATCACGCACTGTTCACGTGGCTGATCATGCACTGATCACGTGGCTATCATGCACTGCTAACGTGGCTGATAATACAATTATCAGATAGCTACTGTACTGGTCACGTGACTGATCATGCAATGGTAACGTAATTGATCATGCACTGATCACGTGACTGATCATGCACTGATCACGTGACTGATCATGCACTGATCACGTGGCTATCATGCATTGCTAACGTGGCTGATCATACAATGATCACATAGCTAACATGTACTGGTCACGTGACTGATCATGCACTGATCACGTAATTGATCATGCACTGATCACGTGGCTGATCATACACTGATCACGTGACTGATCATGCACTGTTCACGTGACTGATCATGCACTGATCACGTGGCTATCATGCACTGATCACGTGGCGGATCACACCCTGATCACGTGCCTGGTCATGCACAGATCACGTGACTACTCATGAAGTAATCACGTGGCTATCATGCACTGATCACGTGGCTATCATGCACTGATCACGTGGCTGATCACACCCGTATCCCGTGACTGATCATGCACTGATCACGTAAATGATCATGCACTGATCACGTGGATGATCATACACTGATCACGTGACTGATCATGCACTGATCACGTGACTGACCATGCACTGATAACTTGACTGATCATGCACTGATCAGTTGGCTATCATGCACTGATTACTTGGCTGATCATACACTGATCACGTGACTGATAATGCACTGATCATCTGGCTATCATGCACTCCTTACCTGGCTATCGTGCACTGATCATGTGGTTGATCATACACTGATCACGAGACTGATCATGCACTGATCACGTGTCTATCATGCACTGATCATGTGGCTGATCATGCACTGATCACCTGCCTGGTCATGCACTTATCACGTGTCTATAATGCACTGATCATGTGGCTGATCATACACTGATCACCTGCCTGGTCATGCACAGATCACTTGACTGATCATGCACTGATCACGTGGCTATCATGCACTGCTTACGTGGCTGATCATACAATGATCTCATAGCTACCATGCACTGTTCACGTGACTGATCATGCATTGATCACGTGGCTATCATGCACAGCTCACGTGGCTGATCCTGCAATGATCACGTAGCTATCTTGCACTGATCACTTGGCTGATCATACACTCATCACGGGACAGATCATGACTGATCACCGAGCTATCATGCATTGATTACATGACTCCACATGCACTGATCTGGTGGATGATCATACACTGATCACGTGACTGATCATGCACTGATCATCTGGCTATCATGCACTCCATACCTGGCTATCGTGCACTGATCACGTGGTTGATCATAAACTGATTACGAGACTGATAATGCACTGATCACGTCTATATCATGCACTGATCACATGACTGCCCATGCACTGAACACGTGGATGATCATACACTGATCATGTGACAGATCATGCAGTGACCACGTGGCTATCATGCACTGATCAATTGGCTGATCATACTCTGCTCCCGAAACTGATCATGCACTGATCATGTGGCTATCATGCACTGCTCACGTGGCTGATCATGCAATGATCACGTAGCTACCATGTACTGGTCACGTGAGTGATCATGCACTGATCTGTAATTGATCATGCACTGATCAGGTGACTTATCATGCACTGTTCACGTGACTGAACATGCACTGATCACGTGACTGATCATGAACTGATCTCGTGGCTATCATGCACGGCTCAGGTTGCTGATCATGCAGTGATCACGTAGCTACCATGTACTGGTCACGTGACTGATCATGCACTGATCACGTAATTGATCAGGCACTGATCACGTGACTGATCATGCACTGATCACGTGACTGACCCTGCACTTATCACGTGGCTATCATGCACTGATCACGTGACTGATCATACACTGATCACGTGGCTGATCATAAACTGCTCATGTAGCTGATCATGCACTGATCACGTGTCTATCATGCAGTGCTCACGTGGCTGATCGTGCAATGACCACGTAGCTAACATGTACTGTTCACGTGACTGATCATGCAATGGTAACGTAATTGATCATGCACTGATCAAGTGACTGATCATGCACTGATCATTTGACTGATCATGCACTGTTCACGTGACTGATCATGCACTGATCACGTGGCTATCATGCACTGCTAACGTGGCTGATCATACAATGATCACATAGCTAACATGTACTGGTCACGTGACTGATCATGCAATGGTAATGTAATTGATCATGCACTGATCACGTGACTGATCATGCACTGATCACGTGACTGATCATGCACTGATCACGTGGCTATCATGCATTGCTAACGTGGTTGATCATACAATGATCACATAGCTAACATGTACTGGTCACGTGACTGATCATGCACTGATCACGTAATTGATCATGCACTGATCACGTGGCTGATCATACACTGATCACGTGACTGATCATGCACTGTTCACGTGACTGATCATGCACTGATCACGTGGCTATCATGCACTGATCACGTGGCGGATCACACACTGATCACTTGCCTGGTCATGCACAGATCACGTGACTACTCATGAAGTAATCACGTGGCTATCATGCACTGATCACGTGGCTATCATGCACTGATCACGTGGCTGATCACACCCGTATCCCGTGACTGATCATGCACTGATCACGTAATTGATCCTGCACTGGTCACGTGGCTCATCATGCACTGATCACGTTGCTGATCACACATGTATCACGTGACTGATCATGCACTGATCACGTGGCTCTCATGCACTGATCACGTGGCTATCATGCACTGATCACGTGGCTGATCATGCAATGATCACGTAGCTACCATGTACTGGTCACGTGACTGATCATGCACTGATCACGTAATTGATCATGCACTGATCACGTGGCTGATCATACACTGATCACGTGACTGATCATGCACTGTTCACGTGACTGATCATGCACTGATCACATGGCTATCATGCACTGATCACGTGGCGGATCACACACTGATCACGTGCCTGGTCATGCACAGATCACGTGACTACTCATGAAGTAATCACGTGGCTATCATGCACTGATCACGTGGCTGATCATACACTGATCACGTGACTGATCATGCACTGATCACGTGGCTATCATGCACTGCTAACTTGGCTGATCATACAATGATCACATAGCTAACATGTACTGGTCACGTGACTGATCATGCAATGGTAACGTAATTGATCATGCACTGATCACGTGACTGATCATGCACTGATCACGTGACTGATCATGCACTGATCACGTGGCTATCATGCATTGCTAACGTGGCTGATCATACAATGATCACATAGCTAACATGTACTGGTCACGTGACTGATCATGCACTGATCATGTAATTGATCATGCACTGATCACGTGGCTGATCATACACTGATCACGTGACTGATCATGCACTGTTCACGTGACTGATCATGCACTGATCACGTGGCTATCATTCACTGATCACGTGGCGGATCACACACTGATCACGTGCCTGGTCATGCACAGATCACGTGACTACTCATGAAGTAATCACGTGGCTATCATGCACTGATCACGTGGCTATCATGCACTGATCACGTGGCTGATCACACCCGTATCCCGTGACTGATCATGCACTGATCACGTAATTGATCCTGCACTGGTCACGTGGCTTATCATGCACTGATCACGTTGCTGATCACACATGTATCACGTGACTGATCATGCACTGATCACGTGGCTCTCATGCACTGATCACGTGGCTGATCATGCAATGATCACGTAGCTACCATGTACTGGTCACGTGACTGATCATGCACTGGTCACGTAATTGATCATGCACTGATCATGTGGCTGATCATACACTGATCACGTGACTGATCATGCACTGTTCACATGACTGATCATGCACTGATCACGTGGCTATCATGCACTGATCACGTGGCTGATCATAGACTGATCACGTGCCTGGTCATGCACAGATCACGTGATTACTCATGAGTGATCACGTCGGCTATCATTGCACTGATCACGTGGCTATCATTCACTGATCACGTGGCTATCATGCACTGATCACGTGGCTGATCATGCAATGATCACGTAGCTACCACTGTACTGGTCACCTGACTGATCATGCACTGATCACGTAATTGACCATGCACTGATCACGTGGCTTATCATGCACTGCTCACCTGGCTGATCATGCAGTGGTCATGCAGCTACCATGTACTGGTTACATTGGACTGATTCATGCACTTGGATCACGTGACTGATCATGCACTGATCACGTGGCTATCATGCACTGCTCACGTGGTGATCACGCAATGATCACGCAGCTACCATGTACTGGTCACATTACTGATCATGCACTGATCACGTGGCTGATCATGCACTGATCACGTGAATGATCATGCAATGATCACGTGACTGACCATGCCTGATCACGTGACTGATCATGCACTGATCAGTTGGCTATCATGCACTGATTATTGGCTGACCATGCACTTGATCACATGGCTGATCATACACTGCTCATGTGGCTGATCATACACTGCTTTGTAACTGATTCATGCACTGATCACGTGGCTATCATGCACTTGATCTCGTGGCTGATAATGCACTGTTCACATGGCTGATCACACACCTGTCACGTGACAAATCATGCACTGATCACGTGGCTGATCATACACTGTTCACGTGTCTGACCATGCACTGATCACGTGGCTGATCATACACTGCTCATTAACTGTTCATGCCACTGATCTCGTGGCTGAATATGCACTGTTTCACATGGCTGATCACACACCTGTCACGTTGACTAATCATGCACTGATCACGTGGCACTCATGCACTGATCACGTGGCTGATCAATACACTGATCACGGGACTGATCATGCACTGATCACGGAGCTATCATGCATTGATTACATGTCTCCAATGCACTCATCACGTGGATTATCATACACTGATCACGTGACTGATCATACACTGATAACGTTTCTGATCATTAACTGGTCATGTATCTGATCATGCACTGATCACGTGTCTATCATGGCAGTGCTCACGTGGCTGATCGTGCAATGACCACGTAGCTAACATGTACTGTTCACGTGACTGATCATGCAATGGTACGTAATTGATCATGCACTGATCAAGTGACTGATCATGCACTGATCACTTGACTGATCACGCACTGTTCACGTGGCTGATCATGCACTGATCACGTGGCTATCATGCACTGCTAACGTGGCTGATCAATACAATTATCACATAGCTAACATGTACTGGTCACGTGACTGATCATGCAATGGTAACGTAATTGATCATGCACTGATCACGTGACTGATCATGCACTGATCACGTGACTGATCATGCACTGATCACGTGGCTATCATGCATGCTAACGTGGCTGATCATACAATGATCACATAGCTACATGTACTGGTCACGTGACTGATCATGCACTGATCACGTAATTGATCATGCACTGATCACGTGGCTGATCATACACTGATCACGTGACTGATCATGCACTGTTCACGTGACTGATCATGCACTGATCACGTGGCTATCATGCACTGATCACGTGGCGGATCACACCCTGATCACGTGCCTGGTCATGCACAGATCACGTGACTACTCATGAAGTAATCACGTGGCTATCATGCACTGATCACTGGCTATCATGCACTGATCACGTGGCTGATCACACCCGTATCCGTGACTGATCATGCACTGATCACGTAAATGATCATGCACTGATCACGTGGATGATCATACACTGATCACGTGACTGATCATGCACTGATCACGTGACTGACCATGCACTGATAACTTGACTGATCATGCACTGATCAGTTGGCTATCATGCACTGATTACTTGGCTGATCATACACTGATCACGTGACTGATAATGCACTGAATCATCTGGCTATCATGCACTCCTTACCTGGCTATCGTGCACTGATCATGTGGTTGATCATACACTGATTCACGAGACTGATCATGCACTGATCACGTGTCTATCATGGCACTGATCTATGTGGGCTGATCATGCTACTGGTATCCACCTGCCTGGTCATGCCACTTATCACGTGTTATAATGCACTGATCATGTGGCTGATCATACACTGATCACCTGCGCTGCCTCATGCAGCAGATCACTTGACTGATCATGCACTTGATTCACGTGGCTATCATGCACTGCTTACCGATGGCTGATCATACCAATGATCTCATAGCTACCATTGTCACTGTTCACGTGACTGATCATTGCATTGGATCACGTGGCTATCATTGCACAGCTCAGTGGCTGATCTGGCAAGATCCACGTAGCTATTTGCACTGATCACTTTGGCTGATCATACACTCATCACGGGACAGATCATGACTTGATCACCGCAAGCTATCATTGCATTGATTACATGACTCCACATGCACTGATCTGGTGGATGATCATACACTGATCACGTGACTGATCATGCACTGATCATCTGGCTATCATGCACTCCATACCTGGCTATCGTGCACTGATCACGTGGTTGATCATAAACTGATTACGAGACTGATAATGCACTGATCACGTCTATATCATGCACTGATCACATGACTGCCCATGCACTGAACACGTGGATGATCATACACTGATCATGTGACAGATCATGCAGTGACCACGTGGCTATCATGCACTGATCAATTGGCTGATCATACTCTGCTCCCGAAACTGATCATGCACTGATCATGTGGCTATCATGCACTGCTCACGTGGCTGATCATGCAATGATCACGTAGCTACCATGTACTGGTCACGTGAGTGATCATGCACTGATCTGTAATTGATCATGCACTGATCAGGTGACTTATCATGCACTGTTCACGTGACTGAACATGCACTGATCACGTGACTGATCATGAACTGATCTCGTGGCTATCATGCACGGCTCAGGTTGCTGATCATGCAGTGATCACGTAGCTACCATGTACTGGTCACGTGACTGATCATGCACTGATCACGTAATTGATCAGGCACTGATCACGTGACTGATCATAAACTGCTCACGTGGCTAATCATGCAATGATCACGCAGGTACCATGTACTGGTCACATGACTGATCATGCACTGATCACTTGACTGATCATGCACTGATCACGTGGCTATCATGCACTGATCACGTGGCTGATCATGCACTGATCACGTGGCTATCATGCACTGATCACGTGGCTGATCATGCAATGATCACGTAATTGATCATGCACTGATCACGTGGCTGATCATGCACTGATCACGTGACTGATTCATGCACTGATCACGTGACGGATCATGCACTGATCACGTGACGGATCATGCACTGATCATATGACTGATCATGCGCTCATCATGTTTGCTATCATACACTGATCATGTGCCTCTGGAGGCATAAACAAAGAGCAGAGTAGGCACGAATCATACATTCAGCAGGCAATAATCATGGAACTCAGCTGTGAGGAATCATGCTGCTCAGCTGGCAATAATCAAGCAGCTGAGCAGGCAGGAATTACGCAGCACAGCTGGGAATTGTGAAGCAGATGACAGGCAGGAATCTTGCAGCTCAGCTTGCAATTGTCAAGCAGCATGAACAGACAGTAATCACGCAGCTCAGCAGGCCCTGATCACGTGACTGAGCATGCACTGTTTCACGTGGATGATCATACACTGATCACGTGACTGATCATGCACTGATCACGTGGCTATCATGCACTGCTCACGTGGCTGATATACAATGATCACATAGCTACCATGTTACTGGTCACATGGCTGATCATGCACTGATCACGTAATTGATCACGCACTGATCACGTGGCTGATCATAACACTGATCACGTGACTCACCATGCACTGTTCACATGACTGATCATGCACTGTTCACGTGGCTATCATGCACTGATCACGTGGCTGATCATACACTGATCACGTGCCTGTTCATGCACAGATCATGTGACACTCATGAAGTGATCACGTTTCTATCATGAACTGATTACGTGGATATCATGCACTGATCACGTGGCGGATCACACACTTATCACGTGACTGATCATGCACTGATCCACGTGGCTATCATGCACTGATCACGTGGCTGATCATGGCAATGATCACGTAGCTACCATGTACTGGGTCACGTGACTGATCATGCACTGATCACTTGACTGATCATGCACTGATTACGTGGCTGATCATGCACTGCCCCACGTGGCTATCATGCACTGCTCACGGGCTGATCACGCAATGATCACACAGCTACCATGTACTCGTCACATGACTGATCATGCACTGATCACGTAATTGATCATGCACTGACCACCTGACTGATCATCCACTGAACAGTTGGCTCCCATTCACTGATTACTTGGCCTGATCATACACTGATCCACGTGACTGATCATGCACTGTTCACGTGACTGATCATGCACTGATCACGTGGCTATCATTCACTGATCACGTGGCGGATCACACACTGATCACGCTGCCTGGTCATGCACAGATCACGTGACTACTCATGAAGTAATCACGTGGCTATCATGCACTGATCACGTGGCTATCATGCACTGATCACGTGGCTGATCACACCCGTATCCCGTGACTGATCATGCACTGATCACGTAATTGATCCTGCACTGGTCACGTGGCTTATCATGCACTGATCACGTTGCTGATCACACATGTATCACGTGACTGATCATGCACTGATCACGTGGCTCTCATGCACTGATCACGTGGCTGATCATGCAATGATCACGTAGCTACCATGTACTGGTCACGTGACTGATCATGCACTGGTCACGTAATTGATCATGCACTGATCATGTGGCTGATCATACACTGATCACGTGACTGATCATGCACTGTTCACATGACTGATCATGCACTGATCACGTGGCTATCATGCACTGATCACGTGGCTGATCATAGACTGATCACGTGCCTGGTCATGCACAGATCACGTGATTACTCATGAAGTGATCACGTCGGCTATCATGCACTGATCACGTGGCTATCATTCACTGATCACGTGCTATCATGCACTGATCACGTGGCTGATCATGCAATGATCACGTAGCTTACCATGTACTGGTCACCTGACTGATCATGCACTGATCACGTAATTGACCATGGCACTGATCACGTGGCTATCATGCACTGCTCACCTGGCTGATTCATGCAGTGGTCATGCAGCTACCATGTACTGGTTACATGACTGATCATGCACTGATCACGTGACTGATCATGCACTGATCACGTGGCTATCATGCACTGCTCACGTGGTGATCACGCAATGATCACGCAGCTACCATGTACTGGTCACATTACTGATCATGCACTGATCACGTGGCTGATCATGCACTGATCACGTGACTGATCATGCAATGATTCACGTGACTGACCATGCACTGATTCACGTGACTGATCATGCACTGATCAGTTGGCTATCATTGCACTGATTTACTTGGCTGACCATGCACTGATCACATGGCTGATCATACACTTCTCATGTGGCTGATCATACACTGCTCTTGTAACTTATCATGCACTGATCACGTGGCTATCATGCACTGATCTCGTGGCTGATAATGCACTGTTCACATGGCTGATCACACACCTGTCACGTGACAAATTCATGCACTGATCACGTGGCTGATCATACACTGTTCACGTGTCTGACCATGCACTGATCACGTGGCTGATCATACACTGCTCATGTAACTGATCATGCACTGATCTCGTGGGCTGAATATGCACTGTTCACATGGCTGATCACACACCTGTCACGTGACTAATCATGCACTGATCACGTGGCACTCATGCACTGATCACGTGGCTGATCATACACTGATCACGGGACTGATCATGCACTGATCACGGAGCTATCATGCATTGATTACATGTCTCCCACATGCACTCATCACGTGGATTATCATACACTGATCACGTGACTGATCATACACTGATCACGTGCTGATCATAAACTGCTCATGTAGCTGATCATGCACTGATCACGTGTCTAACATGCAAGTGCTCACGTGGTGATCTTGCAATGACCACGTAGCTAACATGTACTGTTCACGTGACTGATCATGCAATGGTAACGTAATTGATCATGCACTGATCAAGTGACTGATCATGCACTGATCACTTGACTGATCACGCACTGTTCACGTGGCTGATCATGCACTGATCACGTGGCTATCATGCACTGCTAACGTGGTCTGATCATACAATGATCACATAGCTAACATGTACTGGTCACGTGACTGATATGCAATGCGTAACGTAATTGATCATGCACTGATCACGTGACTGATCATGCACTGATCACGTGACTGATCATGCACTGATCACGTGGCTATCAATGCATTGCTAACGTGGCTGAATCATACAATGATCACATAGCTAACATGTACTGGTCACGTGACTGATCATGCACTGATCACGTAATTGATCATGCACTGATCACGTGGCTGATCATACACTGATCACGTGACTGATCATGCACTGATCACGTGACTGATCATGCACTGATCACGTGGCTATCATGCACTGATCACGTGGCGGATCAACACCCTGATCACGTGCCTGGTCATGCACAGATCACGTGACTACTCATGGAAGTAATCACGTGGCTATCATGCACTGATCACGTGGCTATCATGCACTGATCACGTGGCTGATCACACCCGTATCCCGTGACTGATCATGCACTGATCACGTAAATGATCATGCACTGATCACGTGGATGATCATACACTGATCACGTGACTGATCATGCACTGATCACGTGAATGACCATGCACTGATAACTTGACTGATCATGCACTGATCAGTTGGCTATCATGCACTGATTACTTGGCTGATCATACACTGATCACGTGACTGATAATGCACTGATCATCTGGCTATCATGCACTCCTTACCTGGCTATCGTGCACTGATCATGTGGTTGATCATACACTGATCACGAGACTGATCATGCACTGATCACGTGTCTATCATGCACTGATCATGTGGCTGATCATGCACTGATCACCTGCCTGGTCATGCACTTATCACGTGTCTATAATGCACTGATCATGTGGCTGATCATACACTGATCACCTGCCTGGTCATGCACAGATCACTTGACTGATCATGCACTGATCACGTGGCTATCATGCACTGCTTACGTGGCTGATCATACAATGATCTCATAGCTACCATGCACTGTTCACGTGACTGATCATGCATTGATCACGTGGCTATCATGCACAGCTCACGTGGCTGATCTGCAATGATCACGTAGCTATCTTGCACTGATCACTTGGCTGATCATACACTCATCACGGGACAGATCATGACTGATCACCGAGCTATCATGCATTGATTACATGACTCCACATGCACTGATCTGGTGGATGATCATACACTGATCACGTGACTGATCATGCACTGATCATCTGGCTATCATGCACTCCATACCTGGCTATCGTGCACTGATCACGTGGTTGATCATAAACTGATTACGAGACTGATAATGCACTGATCACGTCTATATCATGCACTGATCACATGACTGCCCATGCACTGAACACGTGGATGATCATACACTGATCATGTGACAGATCATGCAGTGACCACGTGGCTATCATGCACTGATCAATTGGCTGATCATACTCTGCTCCCGAAACTGATCATGCACTGATCATGTGGCTATCATGCACTGCTCACGTGGCTGATCATGCAATGATCACGTAGCTACCCATGTACTGGTCACGTGATGATCATGCACTGATCTGTAATTGATCATGCCACTGATCAGGTGACTTATCATGCACTGTTCACGTGACTGAACATGCACTGATCACGTGACTGATCATGAAACTGATCTCGTGGCTATCATGCACGGCTCAGGTTGCTGATCATGCAGTGATCACGTAGCTACCATGTACTGGTCACGTGACTGATCATGCACTGATCACGTAATTGATCAGGCACTGATCACGTGACTGATCATAAACTGCTCACGTGGCTAATCATGCAATGATCACGCAGGTACCATGTACTGGTCACATGACTGATCATGCACTGATCACTTGACTGATCATGCACTGATCACGTGGCTATCATGCACTGATCACGTGGCTGATCATGCACTGATCACGTGGCTATCATGCACTGATCACGTGGCTGATCATGCACTGATCACGTGACTGATCATGCACTGATCACGTGACGGATCATGCACTGATCATATGACTGATCATGCGCTCATCATGTTTGCTATCATACACTGATCATGTGCCTCTGGAGGCAATAAACAAAGAGCAGAGTAGGCACGAATCATACATTCAGCAGGCAATAATCATGGAACTCAGCTGTGAGGAATCATGCTGCTCAGCTGGCAATAATCAAGCAGCTGAGCAGGCAGGAATTACGCAGCACAGCTGGGAATTGTGAAGCAGATGACAGGCAGGAATCTTGCAGCTCAGCTTGCAATTGTCAAGCAGATGAACAGACAGTAATCACGCAGCTCAGCAGGCCCTGATCACGTGACTGAGCATGCACTGTTCACGTGGATGATCATACACTGATCACGTGACTGATCATGCACTGATCACGTGGCTATCATGCACTGCTCACGTGGCTGATAATACAATGATCACATAGCTACCATGTACTGGTCACATGGCTGATCATGCACTGATCACGTAATTGATCACGCACTGATCACGTGGCTGATCATACACTGATCACGTGACTCACCATGCACTGTTCACATGACTGATCATGCACTGTTCACGTGGCTATCATGCACTGATCACGTGGCTGATCATACGCTGATCACGTGCCTGTTCATGCACAGATCATGTGACTACTCATGAAGTGATCACGTTTCTATCATGAACTGATTACGTGGATATCATGCACTGATCACGTGGCGGATCACACACTTATCACGTGACTGATCATGCACTGATCACGTGGCTATCATGCACTGATCACGTGGCTGATCATGCAATGATCACGTAGCTACCATGTACTGGTCACGTGACTGATCATGCACTGATCACTTGACTGATCATGCACTGATTACGTGGCTGATCATGCACTGCCCACGTGGCTATCATGCACTGCTCACGTGGCTGATCACGCAATGATCACACAGCTACCATGTACTCGTCACATGACTGATCATGCACTGATCACGTAATTGATCATGCACTGACCACCTGACTGATCATCCACTGAACAGTTGGCTCCCATTCACTGATTACTTGGCTGATCATACACTGATCACCTGACTGATAATGCCCTGATCATCTGGCTCTCATGCACTCATTACCTGGCTATCGTGCACTGATCACGTGGTTGATCATACACTGATCACGAGACTGATCATGCACTGATCACGTCTAATTCACGCACTGATCACATGACTGCCCATGCAATGATCATGTGGATGATCATGCACTGATCACGTGGCTATCATGCACTGCTGACGTGGCTGATCATGCAATGATCACGTAGCTAACATGTACTGGTCACGTGAGTGATCATGCACTGATCACATAATTGATCATGCACTGATCAGGTGACTTATCATGCACTGTTTCACGTGACTGATCATGCACTGATCACGTGACTTATCATGCTCTGATCCCGTGGCTATCATGCACTGATCACGTGGCTGATCATGCAATGATCACGTAGCTACCATGTACTGGTCACGTGACTGATCATGCACTGATCACGTAATTGATCATGCACTGATCATGTGGCTGATCATACACTGATCACATGGCTGATCATACACTGGTCACGTAACTGATCATGCACTAATCACGTGATTGATCATGCACTGATCACGTGGCTATCATGCACTGATCACTTGGCTGGTCATACACTTATCACGTGCCTGGTCATGCACTGTTCACGTGGCTGCTCATGCACTGATCACGTGCTTGATCATGCACTGATCACGTGGCTGATCATGGACTTATCACGTGGCTATAATGCACTGCTCACGTGGCTAATCATGCAATGATCACGCAGCTACCATGTACTGGTCACATGACTGATCATGCACTGATCACTTGACTGATCATGCACTGATCACGTGGCTATCATGCACTGATCACGTGGCTGATCATGCAATGATCATGTAGCTACCATGTACCGGTCAGGTGACTGATCATACACCGATTAGGTGACGGATCATGCACTGATCACGTGGCTATCATGCACTGATCACGTGGCTGATCATACTCTGCTCACGTAACTGATCATGCACACATCACGTGGCTATCATGCACTCCTCACGTGGCTCGTCATGGAATGATCACGTAGCTACCATATACAGGTCACGTGACTGATCATGCACAGATCACGTCATTGATCATGCACTTTTCAAGTGAATGATCATGTACTGATCACGTGACTGATCATGCACTGATCACGTGGCTATCATGCTCTGCTCACGTGGCTGATCATGCAAGGTCACGTACCAACCATGTACTTGTCACGTGACTGATCATGCACTGATCACGTAATTGATCCTGCACTGATCACGTGGCTCATCATGCACTGATCTCGTGGCTGATCACACATGTATCACGTGACTGATCTTGCACTGATCACGTGGCTCTCATGCACTGATCATGTGGCTATCATGCACTGATCACGTAGCTATCATGCACTGATCATGTGGCTATCATGCACTGATCACGTAGCTACCATGTACTGGTCATGTGACTGATCATGCACTGATCACGTAATTGATCCTGCACTGATCACATGGCTCATCACGCACTGATCCGGTGGCTGATCACACACAAATCACGTGACTGATCATGTACAGATCACGTAAATAATCATGAAGTGATCACGTGGCTATCCTGCACTGATCACGTGGATAAGATGCACTGATCACGTGGCTGATCACACACGTATCACGTGACTGATCATGCACTGATCACGTGGCTATCATGCACTGATCACGTGGCTGATCATGCAATGATCACGTAGCTACCATGTACTGGTCACGTGACTGATCATGCACTGATCACGTGGCTATCATGCACTGCTCACGTGGCTGATCACACATGTATCTCGTGACTGATCATGCACTGATCACAAGGCTCTCATGCACTGATCACGTGGCTATCATGCATTGATCACGTGGATATCATTCACTGATATCATGCACTGATCACGTGGCTGATCACACACGTATCACGTGACTGATCATGCACTGATCAGGTGACTATCATGCACTGATCACGTGGCTACCATGCACTGATCACGTGGCTATCATGCACTGATCACGTGGCTGATCATGCAATGGTCACGTAGCTACCATGTACTGGTCATGTGACTGATCATGCACTGATCACGTAATTGATCCTGCACTGATCACGTGGCTCACCACGCACTGATCACCTGGCTGATCACACACGTATCACGTGACTGATCATGTACAGATCACGTGACTAATCCTGAAGTGATCACGTGGCTATCCTGTACTGATCACGTGGATATCATGCACTGATCACGAGGCTGATCACACACGTATCACGTGGCTGATCATGCCCTGATCATGTGCCTGATCATGCAATGATCACGTAATTGATCATGCACTGATCACCTGGCTGATCATGCACTGATCACGTGACTGATCATGCACTGATCACGCGACGGATCATGCACTGATCACGTGAGGGATCATGCAGTGATCATATGACTGATCATGCGCTCATCATGTTTGCTATCATACACTGATCATGTGCCTCTGGAGGTAATAAACAAAGAGCAGAGTAGGCACGAATCATACAGTCAGCAGGCAATAATCATGGAACTCAGCTGTGAGGAATCATGCTGCTCAGCTGGCAATAATCAAGCAGCTGAGCAGGCAGGAATTACGCAGCACAGCTGGGAATTGTGAAGCAGATGACAGGCAGGAAATCTTGCAGCTCAGCTTGCAATTGTCAAGCAGATGAACAGACAGTAATCACGCAGCTCAGCAGGCCCTGATCACGTGACTGAGCATGCACTGTTCCCGTGGCTGATCATACACTGATCACCGTGATTGATCATGCACTGATCACGTGGCTATCAATGCACTGATCACGTGGCTGAACATGCACTGTTCACGTGGCTGATCACACACCTGCCACGTGACTGATCATGCACTGATCACGTGGCACTCATGCACTGATCACATGGCTGATCATACTGTGCTCAACGTAACTGATCATGCACATATCACGTGGCCATCGTGCACTGCTCACGTGGCTGATCATGCAATGATCATATAGCATCCATGTACTGGTCACGTGACTGATCATGCACTGATCACTTAATTGATCCTGAACTGATTACGTGCCTCATCATGCACTGATCACGTGACTGTTCACCCACTGATCACTTGACTGATCATGTACTGATCACGTGGCTATAATGCACTGATCACGTGGCTGATCATACACTGTTCACGTGCCAGGTCATGCACAGATCACGTGACTAATCATGAACTGATCACGTAGGCATCATGCACTGATCACGTTGCTGATAATACACTGTTCACGTGTCTGATCATGCACTGATCACGTGGCTGATCATACACTGCTCATGTAGCTGTTCATGCACTGATCACGTGTCTATCATGCAGTGCTCACGTGGCTGATCCTGCAATGATCACGTAGCTAACATGTACTGGTCACGTGACCTGATCATGCAAAGGTAACCTAATTGATCATGCACAGATCACGTGGACTGATCATGCCCTGATCACGTGACTGATCATGCACTGATCACGTGGCTATCATGCACTGCTCACGTGGCCTGATCCTGCAATGATCACGTAGCTAACATGTACTGGTCACGTGACTGATCATGCAAAGGTAACGTAATTGATCATGCACAGATCACGCGACTGATCATGCCCTGATCACGTGACTGATCATGCACTGATCACGTGGCTATCATGCACTGCTCACGTGGCTGATAATACAATGATCACATAGCTACCATGTACTGGTCACTTGGCTGATCATGCACTGATCACGTAATTGATCACGCACTGATCACGTGGCTGATCATACACTGATCACGTGACTGACCATGCACTGTTCACATGACTGATCATGCACTGATCACGTGGCTATCATGCACTGGTCACGTGGCTGATCATACACTGATCACGTGCCTGGTCATGCATAGATCACGTGACTACTCATGAAGTGATCACGTGGCTATCATGAACTGATTACGTGGATATCATGCACTGATCACGTGGCGGATCACACACGTATCACCTGACTGATCATGCACTGATCACGTGGCTATAATGCACTGATCACATGGCTATCATGCACTGATCACGTTGCTGAACATGCAATGATCACGTAGCTACCATGTACTGGTCACGTGACTGATCATGCACTGATCACTTGACTGATCATGCACTGATCACGTGGCTGATCATGCACTGTTCACGTGGCTATCATGCACTGCTCACGTGGCTGATCACGCAATGATCACACAGCTACCATGTACTGGTCACATGACTGATCATGCACTGATCACGTGGCTGATCATGCACTGATCACGTGACTGATCATGCAATGATCACGTGACTGACCATGCACTGATCACGTGACTGATCATGCACTGATCAGTTGGCTATCATGCACTGATTACTTGGCTGACCATGCACTGATCAGGTGGCTGATCATACACTGCTCATGTGGCTGATCATACACTGCTCTTGTAACTGATCATGCACTGATCACGTGGCTATCATGCACTGATCTCGTGGCTGAACATGCACTGTTCACATGGCTGATCACACACCTGTCACGTGACAAATCATGCACTGATCACGTGGCTGATCATACACTGTTCACGTGTCTGACCATGCACTGATCACGTGGCTGATCATACACTGCTCATGTAACTGATCATGCACTGATCTCGTGGCTGAATATGCACTGTTCACATGGCTGATCACACACCTGTCACGTGACTAATCATGCACTGATCACGTGGCACTCATGCACTGATCACGTGGCTGATCGTACACTGATCACGGGACTGATCATGCCACTGATCACGGAGCTATCATGCATTGATTACATGTCTCCACATGCACTCATCACGTGGATTATCATACACTGATCACGTGACTGATCATACACTGATCACGTGGCTGATCATAAACTGCTCATGTAGCTGATCATGCACTGAATCACGTGTCTATCATGCAGTGCTCACGTGGCTGATCGTGGCAATGACCACGTAGCTAACATGTACTGTTCACGTGACTGATCATGCCAATGGTAACGTAATTGATCATGCACTGATCAAGTGACTGATCATGCACTGATCACTTGACTGATCATGCACTGTTCACGTGGCTGATCATGCAATGTTCACGTGACTGATCATGCACTGATCACGTGGCTATCATGCACTGAATCACGTGGCTGATCATGCAATGTTCACGTGGCTATCATGGCACTGATCACGTGGCTATTATGCACTGATCACGTGGCTGATCATACACTGATCACGAGACTGATCATGCACTGAATCCACGTCTATATCACGCACTGATCACATGACTGCCCATGCAATGAACATGTGGATGATCATACACTGATCATGTGACAGATCATGCAGTGATCACGTGGCTTTCATGCACTGATCAAGTGGCTTATCATACTCTGCTCCCGAAACTGATCATGCACTGATCACGTGGCTATCATGCACTGCTGACGTGGCTGATCATGCAATGATCACGTAGCTAACATGTACTGGTCACGTGAGTGATCATGCACTGATCACGTAATTGATCATGCACTGATCAGGTGACTTATCATGCAGTGTTCACGTGACTGATCATGCACTGATCACGTGACTTATCATGCTCTGATCCCGTGGCTATCATGCACTGATCACGTGGCTGATCATGCAATGATCACGTAGCTACCATGTACTGGTCACGTGACTGATCATGCACTGAATCACGTAATTGATCATGCACTGATCATGTGGCTGATTATGCACTGAATCACGTGGCTGATCATACACTGGTCACGTAACTGATCATGCACTGATCACGGAGCTATCATGCATTGATTACATGTCTCCACATGCACTCATCACGTGGATGATCATACACTGATCACGTGACTGATCATACACTGATAACGTGGCTGATCATAAACTGCTCATGTAGCTGATCATGCACTGATCACGTGTCTATCATGCAGTGCTCACGTGGCTGATCGTGCAATGATCACGTAGCTAAACATGTACTGGTCACGTGACTGATCATGCACTGATCACGTGGCTATCATGCACTGCTAACGTGGCTGACCATGCACTGATCACGTGGCTGATCATACACTGCTCATCGTGGCTGATCATACACTGCTCTTGTAACTGATCATGCACTGATCACGTGGCTATCATTGCACTGATCTCGTTGGCTGAAACATGCACTGTTTCACATGGCTGATCACCACACCTGTCACGTGACAAATCATGCACTGATCACGTGGCTGATCATACACTGTTCACGTGTCTGACCATGCACTGATCAACGTGGCTGATCATACACTGCTCATGTAACTGATCATGCACTGATCTCGTGGCTGAATATGCACTGTTCACATTGGCTGATCACACACCTGTCACGTGACTAATCATGCACTGATCAACGTGGCACTCATGCACTGATCACGTGGCTGATCATACCACTTGATCACGGGACTGATCATTGCACTGATCACGGAGCTATCATGCATTGATTACATGTCTCCACATGCACTCATCACGTGGATTATCATACACTGATCACGTGACTGATCATACACTGATCACGTGGCTGATCATAAACTGCTCATGTAGCTGATCATGCACTGATCACGTGTCTATCATGCAGTGCTCACGTGGCTGATCGTGCAATGACCACGTAGCTAACATGTACTGTTCACGTGACTGATCATGCAATGGTAACGTAATTGATCATGCACTGATCAAGTGACTGATCATGCACTGATCACTTGACTGATCACGCACTGTTTCACGTGGCTGATCATGCACTGATCACGTGGCTATCATGCACTGCTAACGTGGCTGATCATACAATGATCAACATAGCTAACATGTACTGGTCACGTGACTGATCATTGCAATGGTAACGTAAATTGATCATGCACTGATCACGTGACCTGATCATGCACTGATCACCGTGACTGATCATGCACTGATCACGTGGCTATCATGCATTGCTAACGTGGCTGATCATACAATGATCACAATAGCTAACATGTACTGGTCACGTGACACTGATCATGCACTGATCACGTTAATTGATCATGCACTGATCACGTGGCTGATCATACACTGATCACGTGACTGATCATGCACTGTTCACGTGACTGATCATGCACTGATCACGTGGCTATCATGCACTGATCACGTGGCGGATCAACACCCTGATCACGTGCCTGGTCATGCACAGATCCACGTGACTACTCATGAAGTAATCACGTGGCTATCATGCACTGATCACGTGGCTATCATGCACTGATCACGTGGCTGATCACACCCGTATCCCGTGACTGATCATGCACTGATCACGTAAATGATCATGCACTGATCACGTGGATGATCATACACTGATCACGTGACTGATCATGCACTGATCACGTGACTGACCATGCACTGATAACTTGACTGATCATGCACTGATCAGTTGGCTATCATGCACTGATTACTTGGCTGATCATACACTGATCACGTGACTGATAATGCACTGATCATCTGGCTATCATGCACTCCTTACCTGGCTATCGTGCACTGATCATGTGGTTGATCATACACTGATCACGAGACTGATCATGCACTGATCACGTGTCTATCATGCACTGATCATGTGGCTGATCATGCACTGATCACCTGCCTGGTCATGCACTTATCACGTGTCTATAATGCACTGATCATGTGGCTGATCATACACTGATCACCTGCCTGGTCATGCACAGATCACTTGACTGATCATGCACTGATCACGTGGCTATCATGCACTGCTTACGTGGCTGATCATACAATGATCTCATAGCTACCATGCACTGTTCACGTGACTGATCATGCATTGATCACGTGGCTATCATGCACAGCTCACGTGGCTGATCCTGCAATGAATCACGTAGCTATCTTGCACTGATCACTTGGCTGATCATACACTCATCACGGGACAGATCATGACTGATCACGAGCTATCATGCATTGATTACATGACTCCCACATGCACTGATCTGGTGGATGATCATACACTGATCACGTGGACTGATCATGCCACTGATCATCTGGCTATCATGCACTCCATACCTGGCTATCGTGCACTGATCACGTGGTTGATCATAAACTGATTACGAGACTGATAATGCACTGATCACGTCTATATCATGCACTGATCACATGACTGCCCATGCACTGAACACGTGGATGATCATACACTGATCATGTGACAGATCATGCAGTGACCACGTGGCTATCATGCACTGATCAATTGGCTGATCATACTCTGCTCCCGAAACTGATCATGCACTGATCATGTGGCTATCATGCACTGCTCACGTGGCTGATCATGCAATGATCACGTAGCTACCATGTACTGGTCACGTGAGTGATCATGCACTGATCTGTAATTGATCATGCACTGATCAGGTGACTTATCATGCACTGTTCACGTGACTGAACATGCACTGATCACGTGACTGATCATGAACTGATCTCGTGGCTATCATGCACGGCTCAGGTTGCTGATCATGCAGTGATCACGTAGCTACCATGTACTGGTCACGTGACTGATCATGCACTGATCACGTAATTGATCAGGCACTGATCACGTGACTGATCATGCACTGATCACGTGACTGACCCTGCACTTATCACGTGGCTATCATGCACTGATCACGTGACTGATCATACACTGATCACGTGGCTGATCATAAACTGCTCATGTAGCTGATCATGCACTGATCACGTGTCTATCATGCAGTGCTCACGTGGCTGATCGTGCAATGACACGTAGCCTAACATGTACTGTTCACGTGACTGATCATGCAATGGTAACGTAATTGATCATGCACTGATCAAGTGACTGATCATGCACTGATCATTTGACTGATCATGCACTGTTTCACGTGACTGATCATGCACTGATCACGTGGCTATCATGCACTGCTAACGTGGCTGATCATACAATGATCACATAGCTAACATGTACTGGTCACGTGACTGATCATGCAATGGTAATGTAATTGATCATGCACTGATCACGTGACTGATCATGCACTGATCACGTGACTGATCATGCACTGATCACGTGGCTATCATGCATTGCTAACGTGGTTGATCATACAATGATCACATAGCTAACATGTACTGGTCACGTGACTGATCATGCACTGATCACGTAATTGATCATGCACTGATCACGTGGCTGATCATACACTGATCACGTGACTGATCATGCACTGTTCACGTGACTGATCATGCACTGATCACGTGGCTATCATGCACTGATCACGTGGCGGATCACACACTGATCACTTGCCTGGTCATGCACAGATCACGTGACTACTCATGAAGTAATCACGTGGCTATCATGCACTGATCACGTGGCTATCATGCACTGATCACGTGGCTGATCACACCGTATCCCGTGAACTGATCATGCACTGATCACGTAATTGATCCTGCACTGGTCACGTGGCTCATCATGCACTGATCACGTTGCTGATCACACATGTATCACGTGACTGATCATGCACTGATCACGTGGCTCTCATGCACTGATCACGTGGCTATCATGCACTGATCACGTGGCTGATCATGCAATGATCACGTAGCTACCATGTACTGGTCACGTGACTGATCATGCACTGATCACGTAATTGATCATGCACTGATCACGTGGCTGATCATACACTGATCACGTGACTGATCATGCACTGTTCACGTGACTGATCATGCACTGATCACATGGCTATCATGCACTGATCACGTGGCGGATCACACACTGATCACGTGCCTGGTCATGCACAGATCACGTGACTACTCATGAAGTAATCACGTGGCTATCATGCACTGATCACGTGGCTGATCATACACTGATCACGTGACTGATCAGGCACTGATTCACGTGGCTATCATGCACTGCTAACTTGGGCTGATCATACAATGATCACATAGCTAACATGTACTGGTCACGTGACTGATCATGCAATGGTAACGTAATTGATCATGCACTGATCACGTGACTGATCATGCACTGATCACGTGACTGATCATGCACTGATCACGTGGCTATCATGCATTGCTAACGTGGCTGATCATACAATGATCACATAGCTAACATGTACTGGTCACGTGACTGATCATGCACTGATCATGTAATTGATCATGCACCTGATCAACGTGGCTTGATCATACACTGATCACGTGACTGATCATGCACTGTTCACGTGACTGATCATGCACTGATCACCGTGGCTATCATTCACTGATCACGTGGCGGATCACACACTGATCACAGGTGCCTGGTCATGCACAGATCACGTGACTACTCATGAAGTAATCACGTGGGCTATCATGCACTGATCACGTGCTATCATGCACTGATCACGTGGCTGATCACACCCGTATCCCGTGACTGATCATGCACTGATACGTAATTGATTCCTGCACTGGTCACGTGGCTTATCATGCACTGATCACGTTGCTGATCACACATGTATCACGTGACTGATCATGCACTGATCACGTGGCTCTCATGCACTGATCACGTGGCTGATCATGCAATGATCACGTAGCTACCATGTACTGGTCACGTGGACTGATCATGCACTGGTCACGTAATTGATTCATGCACTGATCATTGTGGCTGATCATACACTGATCACGTGACTGATCATGCACTGTTCACATGACTGATCATGCACTGATCACGTGGCTATCATGCACTGATCACGTGGCTGATCATAGACTGATCACGTGCCTGGTCATGCACAGATCACGTGATTACTCATGAAGTGATCACGTCGGCTATCATGCACTGATCACGTGGCTATCATTCACTGATCACGTGGCTATCATGCACTGATCACGTGGCTGATCATGCAATGATCACGTAGCTACCATGTACTGGTCACCTGACTGATCATGCACTGATCACGTAATTGACCATGCACTGATCACGTGGCTATCATGCACTGCTCACCTGGCTGATCATGCAGTGGTCATGCAGCTACCATGTACTGGTTACATGACTGATCATGCACTGATCACGTGACTGATCATGCACTGATCACGTGGCTATCATGCACTGCTCACGTGGTGATCACGCAATGATCACGCAGCTACCATGTACTGGTCACATTACTGATCATGCACTGATCACGTGGCTGATCATGCACTGATCACGTGACTGATCATGCAATGATCACGTGACTGACCATGCACTGATCACGTGACTGATCATGCACTGATCAGTTGGCTATCATGCACTGATTACTTGGCTGACCATGCACTGATCACATGGCTGATCATACACTGCTCATGTGGCTGATCATACACTGCTCTTGTAACTGATCATGCACTGATCACGTGGCTATCATGCACTGATCTCGTGGCTGATAATGCACTGTTCACATGGCTGATCACACACCTGTCACGTGACAAATCATGCACTGATCACGTGGCTGATCATACACTGTTCACGTGTCTGACCATGCACTGATCACGTGGCTGATCATACACTGCTCATGTAACTGATCATGCACTGATCTCGTGGCTGAATATGCACTGTTCACATGGCTGATCACACACCTGTCACGTGACTAATCATGCACTGATCACGTGGCACTCATGCACTGATCACGTGGCTGATCATACACTGATCACGGGACTGATCATGCACTGATCACGGAGCTATCATGCATTGATTACATGTCTCCACATGCACTCATCACGTGGATTATCATACACTGATCACGTGACTGATCATACACTGATCACGTGGCTGATCATAAACTGCTCATGTAGCTGATCATGCAACTGATCACGTGTCTATCATGCAGTGCTCCACGTGGCTGATCGTGCAATGACCACGTAGCTAACATGTACTGTTCACGTGACTGATCATGCAATGGTAACGTAATTGATCATGCACTGATCAAGTGACTGATCATGCACTGATCACTTGACTGATCACGCACTGTTCACGTGGCTGATCATGCACTGATCACGTGGCTATCATGCACTGCTAACGTGGCTGATCATACAATGATCACATAGCTAACATGTACTGGTCACGTGACTGATCATGCAATGGTAACGTAATTGATCATGCACTGATCACGTGACTGATCATGCACTGATCACGTGACTGATCATGCACTGATCACGTGGCTATCATGCATTGCTAACGTGGCTGATCATACAATGATCACATAGCTAACATGTACTGGTCACGTGACTGATCATGCACTGATCACGTAATTGATCATGCACTGATCACGTGGCTGATCATACACTGATCACGTGACTGATCATGCACTGTTCACGTGACTGATCATGCACTGATCACGTGGCTATCATGCACTGATCACGTGGCGGATCACACCCTGATCACGTGCCTGGTCATGCACAGATCACGTGACTACTCATGAAGTAATCACGTGGCTATCATGCACTGATCACGTGGCTATCATGCACTGATCACGTGGCTGATCACACCCGTATCCCGTGACTGATCATGCACTGATCACGTAAATGATCATGCACTGATCACGTGGATGATCATACACTGATCACGTGACTGATCATGCACTGATCACGTGACTGACCATGCACTGATAACTTGACTGATCATGCACTGATCAGTTGGCTATCATGCACTGATTACTTGGCTGATCATACACTGATCACGTGACTGATAATGCACTGATCATCTGGCTATCATGCACTCCTTACCTGGCTATCGTGCACTGATCATGTGGTTGATCATACACTGATCACGAGACTGATCATGCACTGATCACGTGTCTATCATGCACTGATCATGTGGCTGATCATGCACTGATCACCTGCCTGGTCATGCACTTATCACGTGTCTATAATGCACTGATCATGTGGCTGATCATACACTGATCACCTGCCTGGTCATGCACAGATCACTTGACTGATCATGCACTGATCACGTGGCTATCATGCACTGCTTACGTGGGCTGATCATACAATGATCTCATAGCTACCATGCACTGTTCACGTGACTGATCATGCATTGATCACGTGGCTATCATGCACAGCTCACGTGGCTGATCCTGCAATGATCACGTAGCTATTCTTGCACTGATCACTTGGCTGATCATACACTCATCACGGGACAGATCATGACTGATCACCGAGCTATCATGCATTGATTACATGACTCCACATGCACTGATCTGGTGGATGATCATACACTGATCACGTGACTGATCATGCACTGATCATCTGGCTATCATGCACTCCATACCTGGCTATCGTGCACTGATCACGTGGTTGATCATAAACTGATTACGAGACTGATAATGCACTGATCACGTCTATATCATGCACTGATCACATGACTGCCCATGCACTGAACACGTGGATGATCATACACTGATCATGTGACAGATCATTGCAGTGACCACGTGGCTATCATGCACTGATCAATTGGCTGATCATACTCTGCTCCCGAAACTGATCATGCACTGATCATGTGGCTATCATGCACTGCTCACGTGGCTGATCATGCAATGATCACGTAGCTAACATGTACTGGTCACGTGAGTGATCATGCACTGATCTGTAATTGATCATGCATGATCAGGTGACTTATCATGCACTGTTCACGTGACTGAACATGCACTGATCACGTGACTGATCATGAACTGATCTCGTGGCTATCATGCACGGCTCAGGTTGCTGATCATGCAGTGATCACGTAGCTACCATGTACTGGTCACGTGACTGATCATGCACTGATCACGTAATTGATCAGGCACTGATCACGTGACTGATCATAAACTGCTCACGTGGCTAATCATGCAATGATCACGCAGGTACCATGTACTGGTCACATGACTGATCATGCACTGATCACTTGACTGATCATGCACTGATCACGTGGCTATCATGCACTGATCACGTGGCTGATCATGCACTGATCACGTGGCTATCATGCACTGATCACGTGGCTGATCATGCACTGATCACGTGACTGATCATGCACTGATCACGTGACTGATCATGCACTGATCACGTGACGGATCATGCACTGATCATATGACTGATCATGCGCTCATCATGTTTGCTATCATACACTGATCATGTGCCTCTGGAGGCAATAAACAAAGAGCAGAGTAGGCACGAATCATACATTCAGCAGGCAATAATCATGGAACTCAGCTGTGAGGAATCATGCTGCTCAGCTGGCAATAATCAAGCAGCTGAGCAGGCAGGAATTACGCAGCACAGCTGGGAATTGTGAAGCAGATGACAGGCAGGAATCTTGCAGCTCAGCTTGCAATTGTCAAGCAGATGAACAGACAGTAATCACGCAGCTCAGCAGGCCCTGATCACGTGACTGAGCATGCACTGTTCACGTGGATGATCATACACTGATCACGTGACTGATCATGCACTGATCACGTGGCTATCATGCACTGCTCACGTGGCTGATAATACAATGATCACATAGCTACCATGTACTGGTCACATGGCTGATCATGCACTGATCACGTAATTGATCACGCACTGATCACGTGGCTGATCATACACTGATCACGTGACTCACCATGCACTGTTCACATGACTGATCATGCACTGTTCACGTGGCTATCATGCACTGATCACGTGGCTGATCATACACTGATCACGTGCCTGTTCATGCACAGATCATGTGACTACTCATGAAGTGATCACGTTTCTATCATGAACTGATTACGTGGATATCATGCACTGATCACGTGGCGGATCACACACTTATCACGTGACTGATCATGCACTGATCACGTGGCTATCATGCACTGATCACGTGGCTGATCATGCAATGATCACGTAGCTACCATGTACTGGTCACGTGACTGATCATGCACTGATCACTTGACTGATCATGCACTGATTACGTGGCTGATCATGCACTGCCCACGTGGCTATCATGCACTGCTCACGTGGCTGATCACGCAATGATCACACAGCTACCATGTACTCGTCACATGACTGATCATGCACTGATCACGTAATTGATCATGCACTGACCACCTGACTGATCATCCACTGACAGTTGGCTCCATTCACTGATTACTTGGCTGATCATACACTGATCACGTGACTGATCATGCACTGTTCACGTGAACTGATCATGGCATTCACTGATCACGTGG
>NW_020191453.1:0-25133 GCF_002263795.3 Bos taurus
TTAACTTTTCAGTCTTGCACCTTAAATTTCAGTTTGAGACTCTAAACCATAGCCCGTTTTCAGTTTTTTTTTCCCATCTCATTTCCTATGCCATGTCCTTCATCCAACAGTGTTTTCCAACAGTCCTACAGATAATCCAAGAAGACTCAAGTTTCTAATTTTTAATCTCTTTTCTCTAAAACCTTTTAAGGGTGCTTTTAGTACTGTTTTTTCACAGGACAAAAGTGCCAAAAGGGAGAAGCACAAAATAAGTTTATTTTTTCCCCTCTCTTTCACTTCAATAATCTATATTTAATTTTTTCCCACGGCAAACCATCTTCCTAATTGTCTTTTGAATGAAAATCTGACTTAGTGCTACAAGGGTGGGACAGAGGAGACAGAGCCCAGCCCGGGGAGCCCCCCTCCCAGGGCTTATTAGTTCTGCCAGACCATAGCCCTTGTTTTTTCATCTGTAAAACTGGAATCATGTTACTGGCTCAACCTATCAGGGTCTTTGGGAGAATCAGTGGAAAGAAAAATGTAGACCAAAAAAGCATTATATAAATTTCAAGCATTAAAATAATCTCATCCTCTGTTTACACATGTGGAAATTTACAAACTCATCCAGCCCCAATTTCCTCCTCAATAAAATGGAGCTTCTCCCATGGGCTGTGCCAAATTTTGGTTAATGGTGAATAAGATAATAGATATAAAAATTATTATGTAAACTGTAAAGTATAAAGGTGAAATTATACTTAGTATAGGATCTTTTCATAGTCTCAAGGTTTTTACCTGAAGGGTCCGAAACCTTAAACATGTGAAAATGGTTCATGATGATTCACAGACCCTTCCCCACCGCCCCCAATGCTTAGACAACTGGCAAGTACAAAATACTCCAGCTTGAATTTAAGCCCTTTTGCACAATGACAGACAAAAATCATTGCAACAAGAAATCTCAAAAAAAAAAAAAAAAGACGCACATCCAGTCTTCAATAACTGATTATCTATAAATTAAAACGCATTTTGTCCCCTATGACAGACAGGTTTGATATTTTAAGTACATATGCCTCTGGATGAAAATTTAGTATTCAGATTTGAGTTACTAAATGCTGGGATCCTGCCTCTTTTCTTCCCAGTTTCAGCAAAGTGTGATAATAACTCGCAGAAAACGGAAATTCAAGTGATCTAGCAAAGGAATCCAGCAAAACCCCTCCCAGCTTGAGAGAAAGCCCCTAATGCCTTCTTTTCGGTCTCCACTCCCACTCTGAGCTGTTTCCTTCCTTCTTCTGGGGTTGAGGTTACAACTCCATCCCCCCAGTTTCTTGATCCTTTTCTTTCACATTTCTTAAACACTGTAAGAGGAAGATGGCTCTTGCACCTGCCTGCAAAACTTCCCAAACCGGGCCTTCTCAGTTCCCCCAGGGCCAGAACAAGAACTCACGCCCACCGGGGAACTCCGGAACAGAAAGGTCGGGATCCAGAGCTCCCGGCCCTTGGAATCACCCCACCACCGCCCCTCCGGCTTCAGCCAATTCAGATGCTGTCCGGGAGTATTATGCAAATAACCCTTCGTGCCCTAGCCAGTGAGGAGACACGGCCCCCTCCCTCCAGCATCCTGTTCACCCCAGCCGCGCCGAACTGGCGGCAGCGTCCTTGGCAACCGGAGCGCCGCCAATTTTCCCCTGCACAGAGGCTGAAAAAAAAAAAACATTAAATGGTTCCTTGTGGTCATCTGGAAGAGGAGCGGGTGGGCCTGGCCAGGCCGCAGGCGAACAGCCTCTCCGTTGCTTCAGGCACTTTACCAGTTGCAATCTGGAACAGGCTGGAGATACTGAACAACCTGCCCAGGCCTTATTTGCCTCTGGAAAACAGAAGTCATCCAGTGAGCAAACAACTTTTGAGTACTTTTTGCAGCTAGCAGGTCAAGGCTTCCTCCCAAATACGCTAAATTCTCTGTAAAAGCTTCGTCTGAATCTGGCGCCCACCCGACTTCTTGATCCACAGCTCCAACTCCGGAGCTCAATTCAGATTAATTCCCCACGTTTACCTTCTTCAGCAACCAGAAAGTCACATTTTGCTGGTCTATCTCCCAATAAGTGTTCACAGATGCCCCCTTCTGTGTCCTTTGAATAGTTTGGGGAAGATGGCATTTCAAGTAACCAGAAATTTATCAACAAATGCAATAAACTGGTCAACAGTAAACTGGTCAAAGAAGACAGATTGGAGAAAGAAGAGATTTGGCCTAGAGCTTATGTGAAGGTGGTATCCTTATAAAGCTAGAAACCAGCTCAACTCAAGAAAGTGGAGACTCTAGGTTACTATGAGGCAAAATGTAGAAGGAACCACTTCATGCTAAGTGTCCTAGAAAGATGATAATCAGACTGTCTTAAGACCATGTAGTCCAACCATTCACTTGTGCTGAAATTGCTCACAACATCCCCACCAAGTGGTCACCTGGCCCCACATTCTTATAGTTTCCATCTTCTAGGTTAGTTCTCCTGTCTTGAAGCAGCCCTCCAGAAGCCATGGAGGACTGTCAGGTATTTGAAGGTAGATAGGTTCTCCAGTTGGAGAGTTTCTTGCCTGGAAAATCCATGGATGGAGGAGCCTGGTAGGCTGCAGTCCGTGGGGTCGCTAAGAGTCAGACATGACTGAGCGACTTCACTTTCACTTTTCACTTCATGCATTGGAGAGGAAATGGCAACCCACTCCAGTGTTCTTGCCTGGAGAATCCCAGGACGAGGGAGCCTGGTGGGCTGCCTTCTATGGGTCGCACAGAGTTGGACACGACTGAAGTGACTTAGCAGCAGCAGCAGGGTCTCCAGTTCAGTTTTCTCAAGCCAGCTATTCCAAGTTCCTGAAGCAGTTCTTCATGGTCTCTCTGGAGTTACTCATTCATCCTGGCCACCGTCTTTGGAAGTAGCTCCACTTTACTTGTAAGTGTGGCACCTGGAATTAATTCAAGCACCATCTTTTTTTAGGACAAAATGGAGTGGCATGGCCACCCATTTAACTTAAATGGTACCTTTTCTAGATCATATTTATTGCCCACAAGTGCTTGGAACTTAGACATGCTAACACATTTAAACATCACAACAACTCTGAGAAGAAAGTAAGGATCACAGAATTTGAATGGCCAAAGTAGCAGAAGTGGGATTGACCTAGTTTGCTGGTGCCAGAACCAATGTTTCTTCCACTACCCAACAAATATCTATTCCTTTACAATGTCACCTACCATTTAAATGGACTTGTTTTAGCTGCTACATCTATATGTAGCTGATTAACAAATTCTGTGTATCCCGTTTGTTTTTTTTTTAATCGAGTATAGTGATTTAAAATGTGTTAGTTTCAGGTGTACAGCAAAGTGATTCAGTTCTTTTTCAGATTCTTTTCCCTTCTAGGTTATTACAAAATACTGAGTATAGTTCCCTGTTCTCTACAGTAGGTCCTCATTGATATCTTTTTATATACAGTAGTGTGTATCTGTTAATCCCAATTCCTAATTGTCCCTCCTCCCTCATTTCCCTTTTTGGTAACATTGTTTTCTATGTCTGATGGGTCTATTTCTGTTTTGTTAATAAGTTCATTTGTATCATTTGTTTTTTAGATTCCACATATAAGTGATATCATAAGATATTTGTCTTCTCTGGCTAACTTTACTTACTATAATAATCTCTGGGTCCATTCCATGTTGCTGCAAATGGCATTACTTCATTCTTTTTTATGACTTTTAACACACACACACACACATTATATATATATATATATATATACACACACACACACATACATACATACCGCATCTTCTTTATCCATATATTGATGGATGTTTAGGTTTTTTCCATGCCTTGGCTATTGTAAGTAGTGCTGCAATGAATATTGGGGTGCATGTATCTTTTCAATATGGTTTTCCTCCAGATAGATGCCCAGGAAGGGTATTGCTAGATCATATGGTAGCTCTGTTTTTAGTTTTTTTGAGAAATCTACATACTATACTTAATAGTGGCTGTACCAGTTTTACATTCGCACTAACAGTGTAGGAGTGTTCCTTTCTCCTCACACTCTCCAGAATTTATTATTTGTAGACTTTTGATGATGGCCATTCTGATCAGTGTGAGGTGATACTTCATTGTAGTTTTGATTTCTCTAATAATTAGTGATATTGAGCATCTTTCATTTGCCTGTTAGCCATCTATATGTCTCCTTAGGAGAAATGTCTATTTAGATCTCTACCCATTTTTTGATGTTGAGCTATATTGGAGCTGTTTACGTATTTTGGAAATTATCCCCTGTCAGTTTCATCATTTACAAATGTTATCTTTCATTCTATAGGCTGTCCTTTCATTTTATGATTTCCTTTGCTGTGCAAAAGCTTTTAAGTTTAATTAGGTCCCTTTTGTTTGTTTTTGTTTTATGTCCCCAAGTGAAATGTCTGGGTTTCCCAAGAGTTTCTACCCAGCTTTATTTCGGGATCTCACATTTTCGATTTGTATTTCTCAGTCCACACTGCTTTCCCCTGGGTCTGTGGATCAGCAGTTCCCTGCAGTTTTTACAGTGTTCACCACTATTTCTTTGGTTCTAGCCTGGATTCTTTTTTTTGTTTTGTTTTGTTTTGTATTTTCTTTTTTTTATTATTATTTTTTTATTTATTTTAAAACTTTAAATTGTATTAGTTTGCCAAATATCAAAATGGAATCCATCACAGGTATACATGTGTTCCCCATCCTGAACCCTCCTCCCTCCTCCTCCTCCCTCCCATACCATCCCTCTGGGTCATCCCCAGTGCACTAGCCCAAGCATCCAGTACCGTGCATTGAACCTGGACTGGCATCTCGTTTCATACATGATATTTACATGTTTCAATGCCATTCTCCCAAATCTTACCACCCTCTCCCTCTCCCACCGAGTCCATAAGACTGTTCTATACATCAGTGTCTCTTTGCTGTCTCATACACAGGGTTATTGTTACCATCTTTCTAAATTCCATATATGTGCATTAGTATACTGTATTGGTGTTTTTCCTTCTGGCTTACTTCACTCTGTATAATAGGTTCCAGTTTCATCCACCTCATTAGAACTGATTCAAATGAATTCTTTTAATGGCTGAGTAATACTCCATTGTGTATATGTACCACTGCTTTCTTATCCATTCATCTGCTGATGGACATCTAGGTTGCTTCCATGTCCTGGCTATTATAAACAGTGCTGCGATGAACATTGGGGTACACGTGTCTCTTTCCCTTCTGGTTTCCTCAGTGTGTATGCCCAGCAGTGGGATTGCTGGATCATAAGGCAGTTCTATTTCCAGTTTTTTAAGGAATCTCCACACTGTTCTCCATAGTGGCTGTACTAGTTTGCATTCCCACCAACAGTGTAAGAGAGTTCCCTTTTCTCCACACCCTCTCCAGCATTTTATTGTGTAGACTTTTGGATCGCAGCCATTCTGACTGGTGTGAAATGGTACCTCATAGTGGTCTTGATTTGCATTTCTCTGATAATGAGTGATGTTGAGCATCTTTTCATGTGTTTGTTAGCCATCTGTATGTCTTCTTTGGAGAAATGTCTATTTAGTTCTTTGGCCCATTTTTTGATTGGGTCATTTATTTTTCTGGAGTTGAGCTGTAGGAGTTGCTTGTATATTTTTGAGATTAGTTGTTTGTCAGTTGCTTCATTTGCTATTATTTTCTCCCATTCTGAAGGCTGTCTTTTCACCTTGCTGATATTTCCTTTGTTGTGCAGAAGCTTTTAAGGTTAATTAGGTCCCATTTGTTTATTTTTGCTTTTATTTCAATATTCTGGGAGGTTGGTCATAGAGGATCCTGCTATGATATATGTCAGAGAGTGTTTTGCCTATGTTCTCCTCTAGAGTTTTATAGTTCTGGTCTTATGTTAGATCTTTAATCCATTTTGAGTTTATTTTGTGTATGGTGTTAGAAAGTGTTCTAGTTTCATTCTTTACAAGTGGTTGACCAATTTCCCAGCACCACTTGTTAAAGAGATTGTCTTTAATCCATTGTATATTCTTGCCTCCTTTGTCAAAGATAAGGTGTCCATATGTGCGTGGATTTATCTCTGGGCTTCTATTTTGTTTCATTGATCTATATTTCTGTCTTTGTGCCAGTACCATACAGTCTTGATAACTGTGGCTTTGTAGTACAGCCTGAAGTCAGGTAGGTTGATTCCTCCAGTTCCATTCTTCTTTCTCAAGATCGCTTTGGCTATTCGAGGTTTTTTGTATTTCCATACAAATTGTGAAATTATTTGTTCTAGCTCTGTGAAGAATACTGTTGGTAGCTTGATAGGGATTGCATTGAATCTACAAATTGCATTGGGTAGTATACTCATTTTCACTATATTGATTCTTCCAATCCATGAGCATGGGTATATTTCTCCATCTATTAGTGTCCTCTTTGATTTCTTTCACCAGTGTTTTATAGTTTTCTATATATAGGTCTTTAGTTTCTTTAGGTAGATATATTCCTAAGTATTTTATTCTTTCCTTTGCAATGGTAAATGGAATTATTTCCTTAACTTCTCTTTCTGTTTTCTCATTATTAGTGTATAGGAATGCAAGGGATTTCTGTGTGTTGATTTTATATCCTGCAACTTTACTATAGTCATTGATTAGTTCTAGTAATTTTCTGGTGGAGTCTTTAGGGTTTTCTATGTAGAGGATCATGTCATCTGCAAATAGTGAGAGTTTTACTTCTTCTTTCCAATTTGGATTCCTTTTATTTCTTTTTCTGCTCTGATTGCTGTGGCAAAACTTCCAAAACTATGTTGAATAGTAATGGTGAAAGTGGGCACCGTTGTCTTGTCCTGGCTTTAGAGGAAATGCTTTTAATTTTTCACCATGAGGATAATGTTTGCTGTGGGTTTGTCATATATAGCTTTTATTATGTTGAGGTATGTTCCTTCTATTCCTGCTTTCTGGAGAGTTTTATCATAAATGGGTGTTGAATTTTTGTCAAGGCTTTCTCTGCATCTATAAGATAATCATATGGTTTTTATCTTTCAATTTGTTAATGTGGTGTATTACATTGATTGATTTGCGGATATTGAAGAATCCTTGCTTCCCTGGGATAAAGCCCACTTGGTCATGGTGTATGATCTTTTTAATGTGTTGTTGGATTCTGTAGCCTGGATTCTTTATTTCTATTTTCTCTTCTGATCTTTGGGTCAGGTGAGAGACAAACTAGTCCTTCAGGCAGCCCCAAAACAAAGCTAGAACATTCCAAACAAATTCTACTCTGTTCCTTCCATCGTAAGTAAGAGAACTGACAATGGCCTGATTTCTCCTGATTCTGCTTCACCGTACTGGGGAAGGAATCAGTTGCTCTTCCTTGCTATTCTTTGGAACTCTGCATTCAGGATGCTTATATCTTTCCTTTTCTCCTTTGTTTTTGCTTCGCTTCTTTCACAGCTATTTGTAAGCCTCCCCAGACAGCCATTTTGCTTTTTTGCATTTCTTTTTCATGGGGATGGTCTTGATCCCTGTCTCCTGTACAATGTCATGAACCTCATTCCATAGTTCATCAAGCACTCTATCTATCAGATGTAGGCCCTGAAATCTATTCCTCACTTCCACTGTATAAGGGATTTGATTTAGGTCATACCTGAATGGTCTAGTGGTTTTCCTACTTTCTTCAATTTAAGTCTGAATTTGGCAATAAGGAGTTCATGATCTGAGCCACAGTCAGCCCCCGGTCTTAATTTTTGCTGACTGTATAGAGCTTCTCCATCTTTGGCTGCAAAGAATATAATCAGTCTGATTTCGGTGTTAACCAGCTAGTGATGTCCATGTGTAGAGTCTCGCTTGGTTGTTGGAAGAGGGTGTTTGCTATGACCAGTGCGTTCTCTTGGCAAAACTCTATTAGTCTTTGCCCTGCTTCATTCTGTATTCCAAAGCCAAATTTGCCTGTTACTCCAGGTGTTTCTTGACTTCCTTCTTTTGCATTCCAGTCCCCTATAATAAAAAGGACATCTTTTTTGGCTGTTAGTTCTAAAAGGTCTTGTAGGTCTTCATAGAACTGTTCAACTTCAGCTTCTTCAGCGTTACTGGTTGGAGCATAGACTTGGATTACTGTGATATGAATGGTTTGCCTTGGAAACGAACAGAGATCATTCTGTCGTTTTTGAGATTCATCCAAGTACTGCATTTCGGACTTGTTCTGTTGACCATGATGGCTACTTCATTTCCTCTAAGGGATTCCTGCCACAATAGTAGATATAATGGTCATCTGAGTTAAATTCACTTATTCCAGTCCATTTTAGATCGCTGATTCCTAGAATGTCGACGTTCACTCTTGCCATCTCCTGTATGACCACTTCCAATTTGCCTTGATTCATGGACCTAACATTCCGGGTTCCTATGCAATATTGCTCTTTACAGCATCGGATATTACTTCTATCACCTGTCACATCCACAACTGGGTATTGTTTTTGCTTTGGCTCCATCCCTTCATTCATTCTAGAGTTATTTCTCCACTGATCTCCAGTAGCATATTGGGCACCTACCGACCTGGGGAGTTCCTGTTTCAGTATCCTATCATTTTGCCTTTTCATACTGTTCATGGGGTTTTCAAGGCAAGAATACTGAAGTGGTTTGCCATTCCCTTCTCTAGTGGACCATTTTCTGTCACACCTCTCCACCATGACCCCCCTGTCTTGGGTAGCCCCACACGGCATGGCTTAGTTTCATTGAGTTAGACAGGGCTATGGTCCGTGTGATTAGACTGAATAGAGAACTGCAAATAAAGATGTTATGAATGTCTTACTTTTCTGTCAATTTATTAATAAATATTTTAATTAAATATTAATAAGTTATCATTCTAATAAAATATAGTTTCTGCCATATGTTTCTACATCTAAATGATCCCTTGATATATCTGACTCTTTTGAATGTGGCTTTTTCTGGATTGAGTGCTTATTTAGTTGCTGTAAATCATTGACTCATTTCCAGAGCTTGTATAAAGCTGTTTTAGCCATTCTGTAGTTATTTATTTGATATTCCTGTGAAAGATTGAGGATATGGGTGGTACTCTCATAGATTCCTAGTCTACCATCTTTCTGACCCATTATTCTTGTATTTATTTCATCCATTTTATCTATTTTGTTTTCTCTTTCTAGAATCCCTATTATTCAGACAGACCTCTTGGACTGATCCTTTTACTTTCCTACTTTTTATAACCTATTTCCTCCTTTCTTAATTTTCCCTTTTTTATGGAATATTTACTAAGTTTTTCCTTCTAACTCTATTTTTTAAATTATGTAGTCAAAATTCTAAATGCACACTAAAATATACAACAACAATTCTTAGATAATAGATGCAATTTAGTTAATAGATAAAATTTATTCTCCTTTTCTGAGAATACTAATATCACATAGATTTGATGGTTTTTATTGGAGTATAGTTGTCTTACACTTCTGTGTCAATTTCTGCTGTACAGCAAAGTAAATCAGCCATACTTATACATATAGCCCCTCTTTTTTGGATTTTCTTCCCATTTAGGTCACCATAGAGCACTGAGATCTCTGCAAAACTTGGTATGAGGACCTTCATTCCCAATTTTTCAGTCAGGTAGTCCTGAATCCTTAGCTGTACTTATGTCCCTGAATATAAAATCTATCTAGTTTAACTTTTCTGCAAAATAAATCTTTAATCTCCCATCTCCTACAAAGAGATGAAAGAGTCACTTGGTTACATGTGGTTGCCAAAAGTTCTGTTGACATAATTATGCCTTTAAAACAATTATTTAAGTCATGTTTCCAATTCTCTGCCTTTTTAGTGTTCTATACTGTGAATCAGCTTTCTCGTTTCCTTGCAGTAAATTTCAACTTTATAATATTTGTTGTCCCTTACCTTTTATTCATCTGCTTTCCTGCTTCCATTTTTTTTTATATGTCACTGCTATTTTCTTTCTTTCTTTCTCATTGTCTTTACATGTCTTTTCATTTTTTATTATGGTACTCAGTTGCAGGGAGGAAGCAAAAAATTAATATGTTGAAACATTTTAACTTATTCTTTTTAATCTGAGATAAACATTGATATTTTAAATTGAGCTGACTAGTATTCACAATATATATTAGATATGTGAAAAGAAGGTAAGATAAGGTGAAAAGGAGGGAATATGCAGTTTTGGAACATATATTCTGTTACAGACAAGGGAGTTTTAACCCTTGGAAAATGTCAATTATAAATCATGCTGAATTCTGATTGACTTCCCTCTCAAGTGAATACTTTTGTAGCCATCATCAGTGGATCATGAAGATTAAAATGTGTTAACCATCCCAGATAATGTCACAGTATAACATTTAATTTAATTTATTGTTTCTCTTTTATAGACGAGGAAAGTGAGTTTAAAGAACTAAGATAGTTTACTCAAGGTCATATAATCCATAAGTGCCAGAGCTTTGCTATTCCCAGGCTGTTTCCTGATTCAAAGTCTAGTGCCTTTTCTATTTCGCCATGATGCCTCCTGAGGACCATAAATGTGTCACTATGAAATAATTAAAATCATATGCATCGGAATATGGTTGTATTAGATTAAGCTATCTGAATCCATGAAACCTAATAACATCTGTCACTCCCTCTGTCATTCCAAATACTGTGGGACCACCCATTTTATATAAAATTCTATTAATTATTTCCTATTTATTCTAATATTCCTGATGTTTAAAAAAGCCATGAGAGTTAAAGAGTATCTTACTTATCTAAAATCATTATACTTATCTAAAAACATTGGAATTAGAGTAAAAAATAACATTTCTTCCTATATTTTTAAATTTAAATCACAAACAATTACCTTATACTTGCTTTAACAAATTGGTTAATTTTAAGCAGCTAGAAATTATACTGATGTTACTTCAACAGTTTAGTATTATTTTTTCGCATAAGATTTTATCAGTTCAGTATTAAAGATCACTATTTTTTTTAACTAAGTAGTATTTTCTGTTGCTTTGCAATTATTGCATTTTTATATGTATGATTATCTTAAACTATTCTACCAATTTCTATACAATAATATATTCAAATATATAGTCAAAGTGATATAGGATGAGAAATACTTTCTACTGAGCAGTGTTTCTCCTTTCTTCTCTATAAAGATTTCCTTTCAGAATGATTGGTATAATTTCTTTCTCTGACAATATTCAAGTGTAAGTTCAACAAACCTTAGTTTGAAAGATTAGGAAGTTTGACAGTCTCTTTCTACTATTTAGTTAATATCAGGTAATACCATTGTGTTTGTGATGCAAACCTTTCTGCACTAGTTAATTCATTTCCTCTAAAATGAAAGATGAGCAATTCTGGGAGTACTGAGTGAGAGGAGTGCTTTTGCAATCCCACAGGAAGTAGCATCTTTTAACTTTAATGATTTTCATAAGAATAACCTTTTTCAATCCCAGCTTATACCTACTCTTTGGTATTTGTTAAAAAAAAAAAAAGTAGTTATGACAAATTCTTAAGTCCATTGGATCAAACTTTGCATAGTTATCCAAATATTCTATTTTTATTATCCAATTACTTCTGCCTGCTGATTTTTCTTTTGTCTACTTAACCAAGAATTGAAAGAGATATATTGAAACCTTCCACTATAATTGTGAATTTGTTTGCTTCTCCTTAATTCTGTCAAATTTTGTTTTCCTCATTTTAAGGTTATTTTATTACCTGATTATAATTGATATGTATTTTTGGTAAGTTGAAACTTTTATTATTATATATTTACCTTCTCTGTTCCTAATAATGTTTTTTTATTCATGTTTTCTGTTGTCTGATGTTAGTATATATGCTCAACTATATTTTAGTTTAAATTTTCCATGGATACTTTTTCATCCATATATATATGGTCCAGTTCTGTAGTCCATTTATTTTTACTATATTTATTGATATAACTGGGCCTATTTCTAGCTTCTACTTTTTGCCAGTTCTAATCTTGTTTACTTTCTGTTTTTTTCATAACAAATATCTATATTTTTCCTTTCCTTTGACTTATTATTTTGAAACAATTTCAAATTACAGAAAAGGCACATATATTACAAATTATTCCTAAATACCCTTCACCTATTCCCAGATGTTATCATCTTAAATAATCATAGCACAGTTATCAAAACAGGAATTTAATTAACATTCATACCATACTGGTAGCTCAGATGGTAAAAAATCTGCCTGCAGTGTGAGAAACCCAGGTTCAGTCCCTCCAGTCAAGAAGATCCCCTGGAGAAGGAAATGGTAACCCATTCCAGTATTCTTGCCTGGACTATTCCATGGACAGAGGAACCTGGTGGATTACTGTCCATAGGGTTGCAAAGAGTCACGCAGGACTGAGTGACTAACACTTTCACTTTCATCAGTTCAGTTCAGTTCAGTTCAGTTCTGTCGCTCAGTCATGTCTGACTCTTTGCAACCATGAATCACAGCACGCCAGGCCTCCCTGTCCATCACCATCTCCTGGGGTTCACTCAAACTCATGTCCATCAAGTTGGTGATGCCATCCAGTCAGCTCATCCTCTGTTGTCCCCTTTTCCTCCTGCCCCCAATCCCTCCCAGCATCAGAGTCTTTTCCAATGAGTCAACTCTTCACATGAGGTGGCCAAAGTACTGGAGTTTCAGCTTTAGCATCATTCCTTCCAAAGAAGTCCCAGGGCTGATCTCCTTTAGAATGGGCTGGTTGGATCTCCTTGCAGTCTAAGGGACTCTCAAGAGTCTTCTCCAACACCACAGTTCAAAAGCATCAATTCTTCGGAGCTCAGTTTGCTTCACAGTTCAACTCTCGCATCCATACATGACCACTGGAAAAACCATGGCCTTGACTAGATGGACCTTTGTTGGCAAAGTAATGTCTCTGCTTTTCAATATGCTATCTAGGTTGGTCATAACTTTCCTTCCAAGGAGTAAGCATCTTTTAATTTCATGGCTGCAGTCACCATCTGCAGTGATTTGGAGCCCAAAAAAATAAAGTCTGACACTGTTTCCACTGTTTCCCCATCTGTTTCCCATGAAGTGATGGGTATTAATTTATCTGTGAGCCATATTCATGTTTTACCAGTTGTGCAATGTTTTTGATTTGTCCAGGATCCAGTCCTAATATTGCCTAGGTTTTTAGTTGTGTCATTTTGTGTTTGATTTTAATTTTAAAATCTTTTTTTAATAAACTACAAATCTTGTTATTTGTTTGACCTTACTTTCCATATCTTTTGTAGCATCTCCTTGATTTATTTCTTAACTTGGCTGCACCTCACTTTTCTTCAAAAGTATTTATTACATGAGGCTATAGTAGAAAACCTTTCACCTTTTATCCTATACACTAATTTTTTACCTCACATTTGAATAATAAGTTGACTAAATTTTTAAGTCTGTGTTTAAGATTATTTTCTTTCTATACAAGCATACCTAAGTTTTTTTTTTCTGTTTTGTGAATATGCATTTTTACCAACTGAAGATTTATGGCAAAAAAGATTCCTAGCTATTGAGTCCATGGGGTCTCAAAGAGTCAGACACGACTCAGTGACTAAACCACCACCACCACCACCAAAAATGCTACTCCAGTGAACACATGAATAATAAGAAAGTGAAACATCCTTAGTACTGATACTTAGAAAGTTTTAGTGGTCTGGATAGAAAATCAAGTCAATAACAACATTCCCTTAAGCCAAAGCTTAATCCAGAGCAAGATTCTAACTCTCTTCAATCCTGTGCATGACAAGAGAGGTGAGGAAGCTGCAGAAGAAAAGTTTGAAGCTAGCACAATTTGGTTTATGAGGTTGAAGGAAAGAAGCCATCTCTGTAAAATTTAAGTGCAAGATGAAGCTGATGTAGAAGCTGCAACAGGTTATCCAGCAGATCTTGCCAAGGTAATTAATGAAAGTGGCTACACTAAACAACAGATTTCTAATGTAGACAAAACAGCCTTATATTGGAAAAGGATGCCATTGAAGACTCATAGTTAGGAAAAGTCAATGTTTGGATTCAAAGGACAGGATGACTCTTTTATTATTGGCTAACACAGTTAGGGACTTTAAGTTGAAGCCAATGCTCATTTACCATCCTAGAAATCCTAGGATTCTTAGAGTTACAACCTTAAATCATCTCTATGTTCTATTACTAGAACAATAAAGCTTAGATGACAGCTCATCTGTTTATAACATGGTTTCCTGAATATTAAGTCTACTGTTTAGACCTACTGCTTAAAATGAAGAAAGATTTCTTTCAAAATTTTACAACTCATTGACAGTGCAACTGGTCATCCAATAGTTCTGATTGAGATGTACAAAGAGATTAATGTCACTCTGATGCCACAATATTCTGTGGTCCATTTATCAAGAAGTAATTTTGACTTTCAAGTCTTATTTTCAGAAATACATTTTGTAAGGCTGTAGCTACACTGGTTAGCAATTCCTCTGATTGATCTTTTCAAAGTAAATTGAAAACCTGGAAAGGATTCACCATTCTAGATGCTCTTAAGGATGCTTGTGATTTATGGGAGGAGGTCAAAATACCAACATTAACAGGAATTTGAAAGATGTTGATTCCAATCCTCCTTGATGACTTTGAAGGGTTCAAGACTTCAGGGAAGAAAGTAACTGCAGATTTTGTGGAAATAGCAAAAGAATTAGAAGTGGAGACTAAAGAGCTCACTGAACCGCTTCAATCTTACCATAAAACTTGAACAAATGAGGAATTGCTTCTTAGAGATGAGCAAAGTGCTTTATTGAGGTGGAATCTACACCTGGTGAAGATGCTGTGAAGATGGTGGAAATGACCAAAAAGGATTTAGAATATTACATAAACTTAGGGGCTAATGCAGCAGCAGGGTTTTAGAGGATTGACTTCAATTTGAAGAGTTCTGCCATGCGTGGTTCAGACATAAAGCATCTGCCTGCAATGCAGGAGACCTGTGTTCGATCCCTGGGTTGGGAAAATCCCCTGGAGGAGGACATGGCAACACCACTTCAGTATTTTTGTATGGAGAATCCCCATGGACAGAGGAACCTGGCAGGCTACAGTTCATGGGGTTGCAAAGAGTCAGACATGACTAACTGACTGAGCACACAGATTGTGGGAAAATATGTTATAGAGAAATTGTTTGTGAAAGGAAGAGTAGATTGAAGAGGTAAATTTCATTACCATCTCATTTTAATTGCCACAGCCACACTGACCTTTAGCAACCACCGCCCTCCAGCCAACAGCCATCAACGTCAGGGCAAGATCCCCTGTGACTTGCTGAAATCTCAGATAATGGTCAGCAGTTTTTAGTTATAAAGTACTTTTAACTAAGATATATACATTTTTCAACATGATACTTTTGCACACTTAATAGACTATACTACAGTGTAAATATAATTTTATATGCACTGGGAAACCAAAACTTTGTGTGTCTCACTTTATTGTGGTGCTTGCTTTATTATCGTGGTGGTCTGGAACTGAACCTGTAGTATCTCTGAGTTATGCCTGTACTTCCAAACTGTCACTCCATTGTCTTCTTGCATTCAGTGTTGCTGCTAAGCAATGTGATGTCATTTTATTCTTGTTCCTTTAGAAGCTTTTAAAATTGTCTGACTTTAGCCCTTAAATTTTACTAAAATATGGTTATATATATATATATACACACATACATATATAATTAAAAGTAAACATGGTTATATGTATATTTTACTCTTTCTTCTTCTTAGCATATCTTATATTTATTTGTTCATATATTTTCCGCTCTCCATTTTTCTTTTTCTCATCTTCTGGGAAACCAGTTACCTCAGCACTTTTACTTCTCTATATCTTTCCATTTCTTTTTTAATTTTATATTTCTTCATCCTTCCCAGAATTCTTTCGAGAAATTGTTCAGTCTGATCTTTAAGCTCATGAACTATTCTTTAGTAACATCCATTTTACTATTTGTATCATCCACCTACATAAGATTTCACTTCTATACTTTATTACTATTTTTTCTCATTCTTATTTTATTTTATATTGTTTTTATTCCCCCATTTTTGGTAAGTTCAATATAATGAGTTGAAATTCTTATTCTGTCTAATATTGCTTCTTGTAGCATCTCTTGTCCAGCTTGTTATCTTTTTCTTGATATAGTTTTATTTTAACCTGTGAGGACATATTGCCAGAGATTCTCTGACATCTCAGTGCTTATTCTTCTTACCAGGTCTATGTTCTAGTTACATATAAAGTGCTACTTACAATTCCAAGAATGTAACATTTTGCCTGTGCTTATGTTTTTTCCTCCAACTGAAAATATGTCCATTTTTGCCTTTTGAAATCCATTTGTTCTGCAGTACCTTAATTACATTTGTTTTCTACACTAAGTTTTTGTTCTCCTTAATAATTGCAATTAATGCCTTCATCTTGTACATTCCATAACACTCTATACATACTTTTACTTGTGGTTGTTTTGAGCAATCTTCCCCTTGCCAAAATATGAATTTATTGAAAACGATGGATTTTCTGTCTCTGTGTCTTCCTTAACATTTGGCAGCTTATCATGTCCACAAGGAGTACTCTTAAGAGATCTGAAATCAATATATAAATGAAGTTTACATTTATCTGAGCAAGGTAAATTACATGGCAACAAGTATGGAAATGGATAAATAGAATGTGGGTAAGCAACTATCCATAAGGATAATATATGATTTTTTAATGTTTAATTAGAAATGACATATGTCATACTATGATTTTTCTAATCCTTATATTGTTACTGTAAGCCCAGCCAGAATAATTCATATTTTATATATGCTGAGTATTTTAACTCCTACATAGGGCCATATTTCCCTGTTTACTTTCTCCCTGTGATATTTCAAGTAGCCAAAACTTTTAAAATATTTGCCAGATAAACAAATACACTAGTGAATGAATGACCCATGGCTGTTTGTACCATGACCATGTACTTATTGCTCTGTAAAGTCTCTATTAGTGCCTGCTGTCTTGGTATAATTATTAATAATAGTGCCTTTCAATCTTGAACATGTTCTAATTTGAATAATATATGATTACATAAATTAAATGCCATACTGTTTCTGTCATCAATAGATCAATTAAAACTTTACTATTAATTTCAAGGATACAAATAATTGTGAGGTTCAAATGAGGCAGGGATAGGTCTGGGACATCAGACATGGCTTTTCAGGTTTTTTCTTCCCTTGAAGAACTTGCACCTATGGCCCAGCAAAGTAGATGAGATATCTATGAGTTTTATCAGTTTACTTCACACAGAGGCAAGTGTTTATTTATACTATGAAATATTTCTGTTTTCTTTTTCAGAAAGTTGTATAGTTTCTATGACTTTCTCCAGAGAGTGTAACCTTATAGATTCTGAGTTTATTTAATATAAGCAATCCTTTAGCCAGGCATCATCCTGCTAAGGGCATTTGATAGATAAGATCTCTTCCTCCTAGAAAATATCATTTGTCTTTTTTTTTTTTTGGAGTGCCATTTGACATAGGGATTAGATCAGATCATGCGTATTCTTTCCTTTCCCCCTGGGCACTTTACAAACAGAATGAATGGATCACCGTCCAAATACTTTAACTCCTTCTTCCCACACCTCCAACAGGGTTTGAAATTTAGAGAGCATTTTATTACACTTAGTTTTTTTAAACTACACTTTAGATTATTATTACATATATATTGTTAACAGCTCTAGGTACTCAAAATCCAACAGTAGATAAGGCATATAAAACTCTATTCTCATGAAGCTAGTATATTAGTGGTAAAGATGATATTACATATGTCAGTGGAATTTCTGTAAGATTATGAAGTTATAACATATGCTTAAGGATATATACTGTACTGTTTCATTTATATTAGCAAATAAATCAATTGAATTACACATGACAGCTTAACTACTGATTATTTTTGTTGTAAACATTATCCAAAATTCCTCTTTCTAGTTATTAACTTGTAATAAATATATGTTTTATTTTATTTAAATTAAACCTGTTATCCCTTCTAGTTTTTATTCTAAATTGCCTAACCAAATATTTTTTTTTCTTCATAAAATACTGCATGTCAGATATTTTAAAGAGATATAATGTTTCAGGGATACTTATTCTATCTTGTATTTTGAGTTTTTCCATTGTTAGAAATTAAACATATACATTTCTTGATTTATACTGAAGGGATATGGCATACCAAGCAGACATTGCAACCCTACAAGTACATGTTAGCGTTTTCTTAACCTTCTGTTATAAGTATAGCTGAAAGATGGGACAATTGCAGTTATTTCAACAAAATTTATACAGATGCAGTTATAAGAAGCAAATTCAGATATTTTTCACAAAGTGCCAGCTGTTATATAAAAGACATTTCTGAGAACAAAACTGCTATTTTCAATTCAGAATATAAGGTCACAGGATTAATTATTTGAGGGTCATTATTATATCCAAGTGCCTGTGATCAGATTTGTACAATCTTTAGTTATTTTATCTCCATTATGTACTTTGTCTTTCTCTAAATCCATTTATGAGTCTGAAATGAAGACTCTCAAGGAGATTTTACGGTTTCCATTGAAATGCATTACATTTTCTGCCTCCAACATTTTTCTTCCAAATTCATCCAATTTATCATATCTTGCTGATTTCAATCCACTTGTGCATTAGGCAGTTCTATCAGTGCTTTTTTTTTTTCCCTCCTAAATCGTTTGCTGGAATGACTGAATTTTAGTCCAGGATATAAAACAATATAAACTAAATTACTTCAGATGAGTAATTAGAGCATACTCATGCATGTAAAACTAGAAATGTTTGTTGCTGGATTTAAAATTGAAAACAAAATTTAGTTTGTATCAGTATAATAGTTCAAATTGCTTTTTAAGTATTTTTAATATTCTTACTAACAGGAATAGAGAGGAAGAAGGTTAAATTCAAATGAAAGTAAGTATAGCTTAATGGAAAGAAAATAGGCTTTGAATCAAATACATTGGTTTTACTTTCTAATTCTAAGCCACAATATGATTATATTCCAGTCCCGTATTCCATATACCCCCCTGCATTGTCCAGCTTCCCATGCACTAAAGGATTATATGATTATTTCTGCCTACTTGACTGTGAGCAAAAGTGAAACTTATCACTTCAGAGTAAAAGCAATTAAGAGTTATCATTCTCTTCCCCCCTTGTAGATCTTGGAGGCCATGTGTTCCATTAGCATATTTAAAAGGTACTACTGACACACATTGGTTCTTAGATGAGAAATGGATAAATCTTTACTCTACTAAGCTACTGGGTTTATAGAGATAGAAGAAATTAAGGTTAATTATGCTGCATTGATACATAAGAAGACCCTTAAATATGGCCTCATCTTAGTGTCCAGATACGAAAACTGTTAAGAGATTGGGAAAAATTGGCAGTCTAAGTTTTGTAGTAGCAAAGCATTTCCCTGTTATAACTTGGAAGGCAAACTGTTTGCTAACTTAATGGCTTTAGGGGAAAAACAGAGTATTGATTTTGTGTGTTGGTTGTACTGTACTGTGTTTGGAAAGTTATCCCGTAGAAAAAAGAGGAGCTCAGCAAAGTAGGGACTTCCCTGGTGGCTCAGAAGTTAAAGCGTCTGCCTGCAATGTGGGAGACCTGGGTTCAATTCCTGGGTCAGAAAGATCCACTGGAGAAAGGAATGGCAACCCACTCCAAATACTCTTGCCTGGAGAATCCCATGGAGAGAGGACTCTGGTAGGCTACAGATCCATGGGATAGCAAAGAGTCGGACATGACTGAGCGACTTCACTTTCACTTTCAGCAAAGTAGCTGGTATTCAAGGCAAAATAAAAGAGAATGAAGAGTTCAGGATTTAGGGCTTTGGAAAATCTGTCTGCTTCTATAATCCCAATAGTAAAACAAAACAGGAAATTAAAAAAGGCTTTGAGACAAAGGCCCAAACCTCTTAGTTGAAGATTGATGACTTTAGGACAGAGGTTGGATTAAGTGTGTGGACTTCCCACCTACTGTTGTGGATAGCTTCATAGTAACTTCCATTAAATTGGTACAGTAAGAGAGATTGGAAGAAAGAAAAGAAAGCAGATCTGAAACACTATATATGACTCCAAACGACTTTTTACATGCGATTACTGGCACCATTAGAACTGAGAGAAGGAAATAGATCAACAGCTGAAAGTTTTAATGAAAAGGTATTACAAGAGTATCTTAGTCTGAGATAACTTTGAGCATTCAAGACTTAAATATACACTGATCTCCAATCTTTAGCAAGCAAGAAATACACTGAGAAAGCTGTTGTACACTTCAGAGTAGGCAATTCACCCCATCTGAGATGTGAACAAGAAGGATAATGAAAGACAGGACTTCTCACAGAAAGCAATGTGAGAGACTAAGCCAGGACCCATCCACACCTAAAGGTAGGAGAAGTTCACAGAGAAAACCAGTAACTAGTGTGTCCCTCCTGTTCTCCCCATTTGTAGTTGACTTTTCCCCTGTACCAGTAGTGTCTGCGGTGGGTGGATATTGGGAGATGACTTGTCTTCTGTAATATCATTCTTTAGACAAAACCATATTCAGGCCCTGGATTGATAGGACTCTTAAAAAACATCTAGAGATTCTGGACTTGGATGGGACTTTCCAATTGTTTTTCTTCAGGGAGTATTTCTATATGTAGGGAAAAAGGATCAAATGATCTGTGATGACTTGTGGCAAGGATTTTGTGCTTATAAAATATTCCAGTTATTTGTCTACAATTCCAAGCCTCTCTCAAATTTAATTGGGAGGCCATAGTTTAGTTCTAGTTGATAGATTGTGACTCAAAGTAAGTATATTACTTCTAGGATAAGGTATTTAAGCGTACCTTTCCCTCACTTCTTTCCTGCGGAGTCCTTGGAGAGCTCACATTTTCAGATGGTTTAGCTACGTTATAGAAGATGGCTATCCTATCTACTTTAGATTTACATGAGCAAAATCAACCTTTATTAACCATTTAACTTTGTTTTTATCTGTTACTACAGCTAGAATTAGGGGCTTCCCTGGTGGCTCAGTGGTAAAGAAACTACCTGCCAATGCAGGAGCTACAGGAGACACAGATTCAATCCTTGGATCAGAGAGATCCCCTAGAGGAAGAAATGGCAACCCACTCCAGTATTCTTGCCTGGAAAAATCCCATGGACAAAGGAACCATGTGATCGTAAAGAGTCAGACACAACTGAGCGGACAGCATGCACGCATGTGCAGTTAGTGTTAATTTATTCTAAACCACCCAGTGATGCACATCTTACTTAGGTCAAAAGGTTATACTAAAAAAGGATGTTATTCCAAAGAGTATTCCACAATAATACACATATGTATAAGTACTTTGGCATGGAAGCTTATCACATGGCATATACCCATACAATAAAACTGCTCTAACAATGTAGGAAATGTTCAGTAAATGTTAGCTGCTGCTGTTATTAATTTCCTTCCTGTTATTAGCTAGACCCTCATTGTGCCCCACAAGTGGTCTAAAACAATAATAGATTAGATTAATGTCTATACAGTCCTATCTTGATTTCAGGAATATCTTCTTGAATTAAAAGAAGGATTGTCATAAGAATTATTTTAGGGATAAAGTGGAAAATATTTAGGATTGGTTCCAAATGGTAAAGGGATCCGCCCTCAAGGTGGGGGGACACAGAAGATTGCAGCTGTTAGATCCCTGGGTTCGAGAGACCCACCTGGATAAGGGAATGGCAACTCACTCTAGTATTCTTGCCTAGAGAATCCCCATGGACAGAGGAGCCTGGGAGGCTACAGGCCATAGGGTGAGAGTTGGACATGGCTAAAGCAACTAGCATACACGCATGCACTTCCAAGCTACTAGTCCCTGCTTAAGTTCAGTTCAATTCAGTTCAGTCGCTCAGTTGTGTCTGATGCTTTGCAACCCCGTGGACTGTAGCATACCAGGCCTTCCTGTCCAACACCAATTCCCAGAGTCTACTCAAAACTTATGTCCATTTAGTTGATGATAACATCCAACCATCTCATCCTCTATCATCCCCTTTTCTTCCACCTTCACTGTTTCCCAGCATCACAGTCAGTTTTCACATCAAGTGGCCAAAGTATTGGAGCTTCAGCTTCAGCATCCGTCCTTCCAATAAATATTCAGGACTGATTTCCTTTAGGATGGACTGGGTTGGATCTCCTTGCAGTCCAAGGACTCTCAAGAGTCTTCTCCAATACCACAATTCAAAAGCGTCAATTATTTGGCACTCAGCTTTCTTTATAGTCCAACTCTCACATCCATACAGGACTACTGGAAATACCATAGCCTTGACTAGACGGACCTTTGTTGGCAAAGTAATGACTCTGCTTTTTAATATTCTGTCTAGGTCAGTCATAACTTTTCTTCCAAGAAACAGGTATCTTTTTATTTCATGGCTTCAGTCACCATGTGAAGTGATTTTGGAGCCCAAAAAACTAAAGTTTGTTACTGTTTCCACTGTTTCCCCATCTATTTGCCATGAAGTGATAGGACCAGATGATCTTGGTTTTCTGAAGTTTTCTTAGATTTCTTAGTCCCTGGCTCAACATTGGTCAAAAGCAAAATATGTATATATAAAAATTATGATAGCAGTCTCCAAAAACCACACACACACACACACACACAAAACAGTAAAATTTAAAAACGTTAATTGAATAAGGGGATAAACACAATCCTTGACTGGTAAGTGGCTGTGCTAAACCAGAGGCTGAACTTGACTAGGTGGCTAAACTAAAAAAATTGGAAAAAGAGGAAGAGGACCTGACCAGGAATGTGTGATTTTGCACTGAGAGAGAAATAGACTTCAAAGAGGTACTTCAGTCCTGACATTGAATAAATTAGAAAAATGACCAAGCAAACAGCATCAGCCCCTGGTGGGGATGGGTGGGAATCAGCATCCTGAGTTGCTACCATATACTATATTAAAATGTCCAGATTTTAGTGGAAAATTATGAGATACACAAGAAGAATGTGTAACTCATATACAGGGTGGGGGGTGGCGGGAGAGAAGCCAGCCATAGAAACTGAGTTTAAGAGGATCTGTTTTAGTTTCCTTTGCTGAAATAGCAAGTCACACTAAAAAGAAACAAAAGCATATTCTCTTATAGTTCTAGAGGCTAGAAGTCCAAAATTGACCTTAAACTCTGAAACTGAGATATTGGAGTGCTACTTCCTTCTGGAAGTGCCAAGGAGGAATCATCATTGCCTCTCCCAGCTCCTAAAGGTTGCCAATACTCCCTGGCTTATCACCAAGTCCTTTCCCTATGTCATCATTTCTTTCTCCAATGAGAACCCGTGAGCAGAAACCTCTGAAGGAACCAATGCTAGAGTAGGAAAATCTGAAATCTAATTAATGGATTGCTAGTGGGCTGCCATCTATGGGGTCGCACAGAGTCAGACATGACTGAAGCGACTTAGCAGCAGCAGCAGCAGAGGCACAATGTGAAGTCTGAACGATAGAAGTGACACGGGGACCCATTCACTGAGGGCTTCATACATTTTTGTGAGTTTTACCTCCTGGAACATTAAATAAGTTCTCGTCCAGTGAATATTGGGGAAATAACTTCTCAGGTTTCTGACAAGGTAGGGTGAAAGGAATCACTTTGAATACATAGGAGCATTCTATTCCTCATAAGAAGTTCTTTTGTGTGGTTTTTTTTTTTTTTTTTTTTACAAAAATCAGAATGGACTTTGTTGTTGTTGAAATATAGTTAATGTGCAATAGTAAATAATTTATAGGGGTACAATATAATGATTCACAATTTTAAGGGTTATACTCCATTTAGAGTTACTATAAAATTTTGGCTATATTTCCTGTGTTGCTCAATATATCCCTGTAGCTTATTTCATACAGTATATTAATAGTTTGCACCTCTTAACACCCTACTTCTTTGTTGTTTCTCCTCCCTTTCCTCTCCTCACTGGTAACCACCAGTTTTTCCTCTATATCTGTGAGTCTGTTGCTTTTCCGTTTTATTTGCTGATTTCTTTTATTCTTGCTGCTGCTGCTGCACCAAGTCGCTTCAGTTGTGTCCGACTCCATGCGACCCCATAGACGGCAGCCCACCAGGCTCCGCCATCCCTGGGATACTCCAGGCAACAACACTGGAGTGGGTTGCCATTTCCTTCTCCAGTGCATGAAAGTGAAAAGTGAAAGTGAAGTCACTCAGTCATGTCCGACTTTTAGCAACCCCATGGACTGCAGCCTACCAGGCTCCTCCATCCATGGATTTTCCAGGCAAGAGTACTGGAATGGGGTGCCATCGCCTTCTCCGCTTTTATTCTTAGGTTCTACAAATAAGTGGTATCACTCACCAGTCTTTCTCTGTTTCAGTTATTTCACTTATAATACACTCCAAGTCCATCCATGTTGTTGCAGATGACAAAATGTCATTCTTTGCTATGACTGAGTAGTATTCCATCATATATATACTACTGCTTCTTTGCCATTCATCTATTGGCGGACACTTAAGTTGCTTCCATAACTTGGCAATTGTAAATAATAATCTATAAACATTAGAGTACATGTATCTTTTCAAATTCATGGATGATTTTTGAGGGACTGTACACCCAGGAGTGGAATTTTTGGTTCACATGGTAGTTCTAATTTTAGTTTTTTGAGAAACCTCCATACTGTTTTCCATAGTGGCTACACCTGTTTATATCCCCATGAACAATGTATGAGAGTTCCCTTTTCTCCACATCACCACCAATACTTATTGTTTGTAATCCTTTTTTTGATGATAGCCATTTTAGCAAGTAGGAGGTGCTATGTGTTTGTGATTTAAACTTGCAATTCCCTGATGATTACTGATGTTGAGCATCTGCTTACATAATCACTAGCCATCACTGACAATCTGCATGTCTTCTTTGGAAAAATGTTCTCCAGTTCAGTTCAGACCCCATGGACTGCAGCACACCAGGCTTCCCTGTCCATCACCAACTCCCAGAGCTTACTCAAACTCATGTCCATTGAGTTGGTGATGCCATCCAACCATCTCATCCTCTCTCATCCCCTTCTCCTCCTACCTTCAATCTCTCCAGGTCTTCTGCCAATTTTTAAATTGAGTTGTTTTTTGATGTTGAGTTATATGAGATGATTATGTATTTTGGATATTAACCACTTATTGGCTATTACATTTGCAAATATTTTCTTATTCAGTATGTTGTATTTTCATTTTGTCAGTGGTTTCCTTTGCTGTTG
>NW_020191454.1:0-16999 GCF_002263795.3 Bos taurus
AAGAGAGAGGAGTCGCCAGCCGGAACTCAGCTGGCGAGTATCAGGCAGATGAGGCCAGGCAGGTTCCGCGGCTGGAACTCAGCGGCGAGTATCAGCGCAATGCAGCGCGCGCCTGCTGTCGGCCCGCCCCCCTCAGCTGGCCGAGTAATCAGAGCAGACGAGCGGAGCAGCCACCCCGCACTCTGCGTCTCGCCCCCGCGGCGCAGCTGGTCGAGTATACACGCCCCACAGACTGAGCGGTGCAGAGCTGTCCGGCCGCGGCCTCCACCTATCGAGCTACACGCGCAGATGACCGCAGTGTATCATCGCGGCTCCAGCCCTATGGCGAGTACATGCAAGGGCCAGATAGCAGCGGCAGCCGTGTCCGCGCGGCTCAGCGTGGCGACGCCTTAACCAGAGCAGAGAGAGCGGGCATCGGTGATCGCGCGGCCCTCAGCCTGCGCGAGTATCAGGCAAGACTGCCAGGCGGGCAGGTGTTTCGACGCGGCCTCAGCTGGACGAGTAAACCTCAGCCCAGATGAGCAGCGCAGGGTGTCCGCGGGCTCTACTGGAGGATCGACGCAGATGAAGCGGCACGTGTTGCTCGCGCGGCCCTCAGCCTGACCGCGATATCAGCGCAGCAATGAGCTCTGCAAGCCGTGTCGCGCCGCTCAGCTCCGATTATGCAGCGCAGATGAGTGGGCAGGTCTCGCCAGGACTACTCGTCACTCGGCGTATCTATCAGTCAGACTGAGCCGGCAGGTGTGCGAGGCTCAGATACTGGCGAGTCTCATTCCAGCATGCAAGGCCGGCAGGGTGTCGCGCGGCTCAGCTGAGCAGGCCATCAGCCGCAGATGAGCGGACAGGCTGTCGCCGCGGCTCCAGTGAGCCGATCTACAGCCAGATGCAGCGCACGCCCGCAGCGCTGCGCGCGGCCCCCAGCCCTTGGCGACCTTATGCAAGGCAGATGAGCGGCGGTGTCGGGGCGGGTACGTACACTATCGGAAGTAGAACAAGGGGCAGATGAGGTAGGCGGGCAGACGTGTCGGCGTGCGCTTCAGCTGGCGGAAGCGTACAGGGCGCAAGTGTAGCGGCGCAGCCCTGCGTGTCGCGCCGAGCCAGCTGGCGAGCTATCCAGGCCAGACATGTAACGGCCCGCAGGTCGTCGCTGCTCGGCTCAGCCTGCGTAGATTACTTCAGGCCTGATCGAGCACGCGCGCCGCCAAGGCTGTCGACGGGCTTCAGCTGGCAGAGTATCAACGGCCAGATGCAAGCGCGCGCAAAGGGGTCGTCGCGCCGCGCGCCCTCCGCAGCTCGGCGACTTATCAAGGCAGAGTGACGCGGGCAAGAGTGTCCGACGCGGGCTCAGACTGGAGAGTATCGAGGGCCAGAATGACGGCTCCCAGTAAGCGGACTGCATCCTCCGCCCCGCTTCAGCTCGCGAGATATGAGCGTCAGGATGCAGGAGGCACAGGTGAGTCAGAGAGACTCCAGCTGCGAGTATCAGGTCAGATGAGAGCGGCAGGCATGTCCGCGGGGGCTCCAGGCATGGGCGATATCCCAGCAGACTGAGCGGCCGCAGAAGTGTCTACCGCACGCCGCTACAGCTGGCGAGCATTCAGTGCAGGACCTGAGCGGCAGGTGTAGCCGGCTCAGCCTGGCCCCGACAAGCACACAAGGCAGATGCAAAGCGGTCCGGCAGACTTCACGACCGCGAGCTCAGCCATGGCCGAATATAATCACAAGCTGATGAAGCGGGCACCAGGTGTTGCAAGCGGCCCACTCACTGCGGAGCTAGATCAGCACGGATAGAGCCGGCGCAGGTGTCGCCTTGGCTCAAGCTCGGCGAGTCACTCCCAGCGCACGATTGACGGCAGCGTGTTCCCGCGGGAGCTCAGCTCTGGGAGTATCAGAGCTGAATTGAGCGGGGCAGGTGTCCGGGCTCAGCTGGCGAGTATCAGGTCTGAATGAGACGGGCAGCGTGTGTTCCGCCGGCTCAGCTGGCGACTACTCAGCGAGCAGATGAGCGGGCAACGGTGTCGCCGCGGCACCACTACACGCGGCGAGTTAATCAGCGCACAGATGCAGCATGCAGGTGTCTGCGCAGGCCCCAGCACTAGGCGAGTAATCACAGGCAGATGAGCCGGCCGCAGGTTCCGCGAGAACTAGCTGGCCGATTATAAGTTCAGACTAGAACCGCCGGGTGCAGCCGCGTGTCGCGCACGGCTCACGCTGGCGACGTCACTCATCGAGCATGAGCGACCCTCCCGCCAGCGATGTCGGCGCGGCTCACCCCCTGGCGAGCATGCAGCTGAATGAGCCGGCCCGCAGGCTGTCCCGCCGTGCTCAGCTGGCGAAGATCCGGCAGATGACACCGCGCCAGGCTGTCGCGTGGCCTAGCATGGCGAGGATCCGCACACGATGACGCACCCGTCGCACCGTGTCGCGTGGACTCCAAAGCTGGCGACGGATCAGGCGAATGACGCGCGCAGGTGCTCCGCAGCCGCTCAGCTGCGAGGAATCAGGCCAGATGAAGCGGCACGCAGCGTGTCGCGCGCCTCAGCTCGCGAGGCATCAGCTGATGGAGCGAGGGCAGCAGTGTCGCCGCGCCCTCAGCCTGGCGACGTATCAGGCGTGAATGAGCCCCGGCCCGCGCACGTGATGTCGCGGGGCCTCAGCTGGCGAGTATCTAGGCAGATGGAGCGGAGGATGTCCCACGCGGGGGCACGTCAGCTGCCGATGTATCGAGGCAGATGCAGCGGGCAGGTGTCCGCTGGGCTCCAGCTGGAGAAGTGATCCAAGGCAGACTGAGCACTAAAGGGTTGTCGCGCGGCTTTCAGACCTGGCCGAGTTATGCATTCAGGATGAGCTGGCAAAGGTGTCAACGAAGATGAGCTGGGCGAGTATACAGCGCAGATGGAGCGGTGGCAAGGGTATCGCGGGGCATCAGCCTGGCGAGTATCAAGGCATGATGAGCAGGCCAGGTGTCGCCGTGGCTCAGCTGGCGGGATCAGGCAGTGACCCAGCGCGCAGCGTGTTCGCGCGGCTCCCCAGCGCTGGCGAATGTATCCAACGCGATGAGCAGGCACAGGTGTACCGCGCGTGGACTCGAGCCTGGGCGAGCTATCAGCAGATGAAGCGAGGCAGGCTGGTCGCGCAGGCTTCAGCTTGCGAGTATACAGCACTGATGAACGGGCAGTGTCGCGCTGGCTCCGCTATCGAGTAATCAGGCAGAATGAAAGCGATGCAGGTTTCGCGCGGTCAGCTGGACGAGTATCAGGCTAGATGAGCGGAGGCGAGGTGTCCGGGGCTCCCGCTGCGAGTATAGCCGGTGAGCGGGCAGGGATCCGCGGGCTATGCTGGCGAGTATCAGGCAGATGAGCGGGCAGGTGCCTCGCGCTGGGCCTCCAGCTGAGCCGATAAATCAGGCAGATGAGCGGGCAGGATGTCGCGCGGCTCAGCTGGGCGAATTATCAAGGCAGAATGAGCGGCCGCAGAGGTCGCGCCGACCCAGCCTGCGCGAGTATCAGGCAGATTATGCGGAACCGCAGTTGTCAAACGGCCTCAGCGCGAGTATCAGGCAGATGACAGCGGGCAGGCTGTCGGCGCCCACTCAACTGCGACTATGCAGGACAGATAGAGCGCAGGCTTAGTCACCTGCAATGTCTAGCTGGCGGTAGATCAGGAACGATGACGACGGGGCAGGGTTTGCGCGGTCCAGCTGGCAGAGTCATCAGCGCAGCATGACAGCGGAGCAGGGTACGGGCGGCCTTCCGCTGGCGAGTATCAGGCAGACAGATGAGAGCGGCCCTGCAGCGTTCGCGCGGCCCTCAGCTGGCGACGTATCAGGCAGCTATGAGCGGCGTGCACGGCTGTTCGCGCGCGCCAGCTTTCGCGAGTTATCTGGCCAGATTGAGCGGGCAGACGTGTCCGCCGCGGCTCAGCTGGCGCAGTATCAGCAAGATGAGTCGGCGCAGGACGATGTACACCGCGCGGCCTCAGCACCTGTTGAGTATCAAGCAGATGAGCGGACAGCGTGTTCCGCGCGGGCTTCACGCTCGGCGAGTCATCAGGCTGATGAGCGGGCAGTGTCGCGGGCTCCGGCTCCGCGGGTTATCAGGCTGATGAGCGGCCGGCAGATGCTCGGAGTGGGCTCAGCCTGGCGAGATTATCAGGCAGATGATCAATGCAGCGTCTCGTCGCCGCAGCTTCACCGTGGCGAGTATCATGCAGCCATGAGCAAGCTGGTGTACACGGGACATCAGCTGGCGACCTATCAGGCAGGCATGAGCAGGCCATTGTCGTGGCGGTTCAAGCTGGCGACGTATACCAGGCAGATCGCGCGCGGGCAAGGTGTCTGCGGGGCTCAGCTGCGCGACGTATCAGGCAAATGAGCGGGCCAGCTGTTCGCGGCGGCCTTGCTCCGGCCGAGTAATCAAGAGCAGACTGAGCGGTACGTCTGTCAACGCTCCAGCCTTTGGCCGAAGTATCAGGCAGACTGCAGCGGGCAGGGGTCGCAGGCGCTCCACTACTTGTCCGCGTCATCCCATCAGGCAGATTCAGCGCGGCAGGTGTCCGGGACGCATCTCCCGACTGGCGTGCTATCAGGCAGATGAGCGGGCAGGAAGCTCGCCCGGCCCGTTGGTCCTGGAGTATCAGGCACGCATAGAGCGGGGCGCAGCTACCTGCTGCCGCGGATTCACCTGGAGTATCAGGCAGCATGAGCCGGGCAGGTGTCCGCGACGGCCAGCCTGCGCTCGAGTATAGGCAGATGAGCGAGCTGCAGGTTAGGCGCCGCAGGCCTCAGCTGGTCGAGTAGTCCCAGGCAGATGAGCGGGCAGGCTGCTCGCGGGGTCCTCAGCTCGGCCGAGGTATCAGGCTGAATGAGCGGCCCGACAGGGCTTCGCGGGCTCAGCTGGCGAGTATCAGGCTTGAATGAGCGGCAGAATGTGCGCCGGCCTCATTGCTGGCGACGTATCATAGGGCAAGACTGCATTGACGCAGGTGTCGGCGGCCCTGTACACTCCGTGCGAGTAGTCAGGCAGATGAAGTGGCGAAGGTATCCCACTGGAGCAACTAGCCTGCACTTATCCGCACTCAAGATGAAGCGGCGCAGTGTCCGCGCGGGACCTCAGCCCTGGCGACGTATCAGGCCCTGATGCAGGCGGGCCAGATGTCGTCCCGCCCGGTCGCTGAGGCGAGTAATTCAGCGCAGATGCAGCCCATGACAGGCTTTTCCGCGCCGGCAAGCTGGCGACCGCTATCAGCGCAGACTGAATTGGACAGTATCGCGAGAACTAGCTGGCGATTATCAGTCAGCATGAGCGGCCGCAGCGTTTGTCTCGAGCGGCTCAGCTGGCGAGTATAGGCAGATGAGCCATGTGCGGTGTCCGCCGCGGCCTTCAGCTCCGAGCTATAGGCTCAGATGCAGTGGCGACAGGATATCTCTGCGAGAACTTACATGGCGATTATCAGTCAGATGAGCCGGGGCAGAAGTGTCGCGAGGCTTCAGCTGAGCGACTAATCATTCAGATTAGCGGGCAGGTCGTCGCGCGGCTTCAGCTGGCGAGTATCCCAGGCAGATGAGCAGGGCAGTGTGTCGCGCGGTTCAGCGGCGAGTATCAGGCAGATGAGCAGGCAGGTGTCGCGGGGCTCACTGGCGAGTATCAGGCAGATGAGCAGGCAGGGTCGCACAGCTCCGTGGCGAGTATCAGGCAGATGAGCGGGCAGGTGGGTGGCTCAGCTTGGCGAGCATCAGGCAGATGAGCGAGTGTCGGCAGGCTCACCTGCAGTATCAGGCAGATGAGAGGCAGATGTCGCGCGGCTTCCGCTTGGCGAGTATCAGGCAAATGAGCAGGCAGGTTGTCGCGTGGTTCAGCTGGCGCAGTCTCAGGCAGAGAGAGTGTCACGGCGCTCATGGCGAGTATCAGGGATGAGCAGCAGTTGGTCGCGCGGCTCAGTGGCGAGTATCAGGCAGATGAGCGGGCAGGTGTCGCGCGGCTCAGCTGGAGTATCAGGCAGATGAGCGGGCAGAGTCGCGCGGCTCAGCTGGCAGTGTAGTAAGGCAGGCTGATGAGCGGGCAGTGTCGCGCGGCTTCAGCTGGCGAGTATCAGGCAGTGAGCGGGAGGGTCGCCGGCTCAGCTGCGATTATCAGGCAGATGAGCGGGCAGGTAGTCGCGCGGCTCAGCTGGCGAGTCAATCAAGGCAGATGAGCGGGCAGGTGTTTTGCGCGGCTCAGCTGCGGAGTATCAGGGATGATGAGCGGGCAGGTGTCGCGCGGCTCAGCTGGCGAGTATCAGGCTGATGAGCGGGCAGGTGTGCGCGGCTTCAGCTGGCGAGTATCAGGCTGATGAGTGGGCAGGTGTCGGCGGGGGCTCAGCTGGCGATTATTAGGCAGATGAGCGGGCAGGGTTGTCGGCGAGAGGCTCAGCTGGCGAGTATCAGGCAGATGAGCAGGCAGTTGTTCCGCGGCTCCACTGGCGTGTATCAGGCAGATGAGCAGGCAGGTGTCGCGCGGCTACGCTGGCGAGTATCAGGCAGATGAGCAGGCAGGTGTCGCGCGGCTCCGCTGGCGAGTATCAGGCATATGAGCGGGCAGTGTCGCGCGGCTCCGTTGCCGAGTATCAGGTAGATGAGCGGGCAGGTGTCGCGCGGCTCAGCTGGCGAGTATCAGGCAGATGAGCAGGCAGGTGTCGCGCGGCTCCGGTGGCGAGTATCAGGCAGATGAACAGGCAGGTGTCGGGTCGCTCCGGTGGCGAGTATCAGGCAGATGAGCAGGCAGGGGTCGCGCGGCTCAGCTGGCGAGTATCAGGCAGATGAGCAGGCAGGTGTCGCGCGGCTCAGTTGGCGAGTATCAGGCAGATGAGCAGGCCAGTGTGGCGCGACTCAGCTGGCGAGTATCAGGCAGATGAGCAGGCAGTTGTCGCGCGGCTCAGCTGGCGAGTATCAGGCAGATGAGCAGGCAGTTGTCGCGCGGCTCAGCTGGCGAGTATCAGGCAGATGAGCAGGTAGGTGTCGCGCGGCTCGACTGGCGAGTAACAAGCAGATGAGCAGGCTGGTGTCGCGTGGCTCCGCTGGCGAGTATCAGGCAGATGAGCAGGAAGGTGTCACGCAGCTCCCGTCGCGAGTATCAGGCAGATGAGCAGGCAGGTGTCGAGTGGCTCAGCTGGCGAGTATCAGGCAGATGAGCAGGCAGGTGTCGCAGGGCTCAGCTGGCGAGTATCAGGCAGATGAGCAGGCAGGTGTCGCGGGACTCAGCTGGCGAGCATCAGGCAGATGAGCAGGCAGGTGTCACGCGGCTCACCTGGCGAGTATCATGCAGATGAGCAGGCAGATGTCGCGGGGCTCAGCTGGCCAGTATCAGGCAGATGAGCAGGCAGTTGTCGCGCGGTTCAGCTGGCGAGTATCAGGCAGATGAGCGGGCAGGTGTCGCGGGGCTCAGCTGGCGAGTATCAGGCAGATGACCAGGCAGTTGTAGCGCATCTCCGTTGGCGAGTATAAGGCAGATGAGCGGGCAGGGGTCGCAGGGCTCCATTGGCGCGTATCATGCAGATGAGCGGGAAGGTGTCGCGCGGCTCCGCGGGCGAGTATCAGGCAGATGAGCGGGCAGGAGTCGCGCGGCTCCGTTGGCGAGTATCAGGCAAATGAGCAGGCAGGTGTCGCGTGGCTCAGCTGGCGAGGATAAGGCAGATGAGCAGGCAGGTGTCGCGCGGCTCAGCTGGCGAGGATCAGGCTGATGAGCGGCAGGTGTCGTGCGGCTCAGCTGGCGAGTATCAGGCAGATGAGCGGGCAGGTGTCGCGAGGCTCAGCTGGCGAGTATCAGGCAGATGAGCGGGCAGGTGTGGCGCGGCTCAGATGGCGAGTATCAGGCTGATGAGCGGGCAGGTGTCGCGGGGCTCGGCTGCCGAGTATCAGGCAGATGAGCGGGCAGGTGTGGCGCGGCTCATATGGCGAGTATCAGGCTGATGAGCGGGCAGGTGTCGCGGGGCTCAGCTGCCGAGTATCAGGCTGATGAGCGGGCAGGTGTCGCGCGGCTCAGCTGGCGAGTATCAGGCTGATGAGCAGGCAGGTGTCGCGGGGCTCAGCTGGCGAGTATCAGGCAGATGAGCGGGCAGTTGTTCCGCGGCTCCGCTGGCGAGTATCAGGCAGATGAGCAGGCAGGTGTCACGCGGCTACGCTGGCGAGTATCAGGCAGATGAGCAGGCAGGTGTCACGCGGCTCCGGTGGCGAGTATCAGGCAGATGAACAGGCAGGTGTCGGGTCGCTCCGCTGGCGAGTATCAGGCAGATGAGCAGGCAGGTGTCACGCGGCTCAGATGGCGAGTATCAGGCAGATGAGCAGGCAGGGGTCGCGCGGCTCAGCTGGCACGTATCAGGCAGATGAGCAGGCAGGTGTCGCGCGGCTCAGCTGGCGAGTATCAGGCAGATGAGCGGGCAGGTGTCGCGGGGCTCAGCTGGCGAGTATCAGGCAGATGACCAGGCACTTGTAGCGCATCTCCGTTGGCGAGTATAAGGCAGATGTGCGGGCAGGGGTCGCAGGGCTCCGTTGGCGCGTATCAGGCAGATGAGCGGGCAGGTGTCGCGCGGCTCCGCGGGCGAGTATCAGGCAGATGAGCGGGCAGGAGTCGCGCGGCTCTGTTGGCGAGTATCAGGCAAATGAGCAGGCAGGTGTCGCGTGGCTCAGCTGGCGAGGATAAGGCAGATGAGCAGGCAGGTGTCGTGCGGCTCAGCTGGCGAGGATCAGGCTGATGAGCGGGCAGGTGTCGCGCGGCTCAGCTGGCGAGTATCAGGCAGATGAGCGGGCAGGTGTCCCGCGACTCAGCTGGCGATTATCAGGCAGATGAGCGGGCAGGTGTCGCGCGGCTCAGCTGGCGAGTATCAGGCAGATGAGCGGGCAGGTGTCGCGCGACTCAGCTGGCGAGTATCAGGGAGATGAGCGGGCAGGTGTGGCGCGGCTCAGCTGGCGAGTATCAGGCTGATGAGCGGGCAGGTGTCGCGGGGCTCAGCTGCCGAGTATCAGGCTGATGAGCGGGTAGGTGTCGCGCGGCTCAGCTGGCGAGTATCAGGCTGATGAGCAGGCAGGTGTCGCGGGGCTCAGCTGGCGAGTATCAGGCAGATGAGCAGGCAGTTCTTCCGCGGCTCAGCTGCCGAGTATCAGGCAGATGAGCAGGCAGGTGTCGCGCGACTCAGCTGGCGAGTATCAGGCAGATGAGCGGGCAGGTGTGGCGCGGCTCTGCTGGCGAGTATCAGGCTGATGAGCGGGCAGGTGTCGCGGGGCTCAGCTGCCGAGTATCAGGCTGATGAGCGGGTAGGTGTCGCGCGGCTCAGCTGGCGAGTATCAGGCTGATGAGCAGGCAGGTGTCGCGGGGCTCAGCTGGCGAGTATCAGGCAGATGAGCAGGCAGTTCTTCCGCGGCTCAGCTGGCGAGTATCAGGCAGATGAGCAGGCAGGGGTCGCGCGGCTCAGCTGGCGAGTATCAGGCAGATGAGCAGGCAGGTGTCGCGCGGCTCAGCTGGCGAGTATCAGGCAGATGAGCAGGCAGGTGTCACGCAGCTCAGATGGCGAGTATCAGGCAGATGAACAGGCAGTTGTCACGCGGCTCAGCTGGCGAGTATCAGGCTGATGAGCGGGCAAGTGTCGCGGAGCTCAGGTGGCGAGTATCAGGCAGATGAGCAGGCAGTTGTTCCGCGGCTCCGCTGACGAGTATCAGGCAGATGAGCAGGCAGGTGTCGCGCGGCTACGCTGGCGAGTATCAGGCAGATGAGCAGGCAGGTGTCGCGCGGCTCCGCTGGCGAGTATCAGGCATATGAGCGGGCAGTGTCGCGCGGCTCCGGTGGTGAGTATCAGGCAGATGAACAGGCAGGTGTCGGGTCCCTCCGGTGGCGAGTATCAGGCAGATGAGCAGGCAGGTGTCACGCGGCTCAGATGGCGAGTATCAGGCAGATGAGCAGGCAGGGGTCGCGCGGCTCAGCTGGCGAGTGTCAGGCAGATGAGCAGGCAGGTGTCGCGCGGCTCAGCTGGCGAGTATCAGGCAGATGAGCGGGCAGGTGTCGCGGGGCTCAGCTGGCGAGTATCAGGCAGATGACGTGGCACTTGTAGCGCATTTCCGTTGGCGAGTATAAGGCAGATGTTCGGGCAGGGGTCGCAGGGCTCCGTTGGCGCGTATCAGGCAGATGAGCGGGCAGGTGTCGGGCGGCTCCGCGGGCGAGTATCAGGCAGATGAGCGGGCAGGAGTCGCGCGGCTCCGTTGGCGAGTATCAGGCAAATGAGCAGGCAGGTGTCGCGTGGCTCAGCTGGCGAGGATAAGGCAGATGAGCAGGCAGGTGTCGCGCAGCTCAGCCGGCGAGGATCAGGCTGATGAGCGGGCACGAGTCGCGCGGCTCAGCTGGCGAGTATCAGGCAGATGAGCGGGCAGGTGTCCCGCGGCTCAGCTGGCGAATATCAGGCAGATGAGTGGGCAGGTGTCGCGCGGCTCAGCTGGCGAGTATCAGGCAGATGAGCGGGCAGGTGTCGCGCGACTCAGCTGGCGAGTATCAGGCAGATGAGCGGGCAGGTGTGGCGCGGCTCAGATGGCGAGTATCAGGCTGATGAGCAGGCAGGTGTCGCGGGGCTCAGCTGCCCAGTATCAGGCTGATGAGCGGGTAGGTGTCGCGTGGCTTAACTGGCGAGTATCAGGCTGATGAGCAGGCAGGTGTCCCGGGGCTCAGCTGGCGAGTATCAGGCAGATGAGCAGGCAGGTGTCGCGCGGCTCCGCTGGCGAGTATCAGGCATATGAGCGGGCAGTGTCGCGCGGCTCCGTTGCCGAGTATCAGGCAGATGAGCGGGCAGGTGTCGCGCGGCTCAGCTGGCGAGTATCAGGCAGATGAGCAGGCAGGTGTCGCGCGGCTCCGGTGGCAAGTATCAGGCAGATGTACAGGCAGGTGTCGGGTCGCTCCGGTGGCGAGTATCAGGCAGATGAGCAGGCAGGTGTCACGCGGCTCAGATGGCGAGTATCAGGCAGATGAGCAGGCAGTTGTTCCGCGGCCGCGCTGGCGAGTATCAGGCAGATGAGCAGGCAGGTGTTCCGCGGCTCCGCTGGTGAGTATCAGGCAGATGAGCAGGCAGGTGTCGCGCGGCTCCGCTGGCGAGTATCAGGCATAAGAGCGGGCAGTGTCGCGCGGCTCCGTTGCCGAGTATCAGGCAGATGAGCGGGCAGGTGTCGCGCGGCTCAGCTGGCGAGTATCAGGCAGATGAGCAGGCAGGTGTCGCGCGGCTCCGGTGGCGAGTATCAGGCAGATGAACAGGCAGGTGCCGGGTCGCTCCGGTGGCGAGTATCAGGCAGATGAGCAGGCAGGTGTCACGCGGCTCAGATGGCGAGTATCAGGTAGATGACCAGGCAGGGGTCGCGCGGCTCAGCTGGCGAGTATCAGGCAGATGAGCAGGCAGGTGTCGCGCGGCTCAGCTGGCGAGTATCAGGCAGATGAGCAGGCTGGTGTCGCGTGGCTCTACTGGCGAGTATCAGGCAGATGAGCAGGAAGGTGTCGCACAGCTCCCGTGGCGAGTATCAGGCAGATGAGCAGGCAGGTGTTGAGTGGCTCAGCTGGCGAGCATCAGGCAGATGAGCAGGCAGTGTCGCGCGGCTCACCTGGCGAGTATCATGCAGATGAGTAGGCAGATGTCGCGGGGCTCAGCTGGCCAGTATCAGGCAGATGAGCAGGCAGTTGTCGCGCGGTTCAGCTGGCGAGTATCAGGCAGATGAGCGGGCAGGTGTCGCGGGGCTCAGCTGGCGAGTATCAGGCAGATGAGCAGGCAGTTGTAGCACAGCTCCGTTGGCGAGTATAAGGCAGATGAGCGGGCAGGTGTCGCGCGGCTCCGCTGGCGAGTATCAGGCAGATGAGCGGGCAGGTGTCGCGCGGATCCGTTGGCGAGTATCAGGCAAATGAGCAGGCAGGTGTCGCGTGGCTCAGCTGGCGAGGATCAGGCTGATGAGCGGGCACGTGTCGCGCGGCTCAGCTGGTGAGTATCAGGCAGATGAGCGGGCAGGTGTCGCGCGGCTCAGCTGACGATTATCAGGCAGATGAGCGGGCAGGAGTCGCGCGGCTCAGCTGGCGAGTATAAGGCAGATGAGCGGGCAGGTGTCGCGCGGCTCAGCTGGCGAGTATCAGGCAGATGAGCGGGCAGGTGTCGCGCGGCTCAGCTGGCGAGTATCAGGGTGATGAGCGGGCAGGTGTCACGGGGCTCAGCTGGCGAGTATCAGGCTGATGAGCGGGCAGGTGTCGCGCGGCTCAGCTGGCGAGTATCAGGCTGATGAGTAGGCAGGTGTCGCGGGGCTCAGCTGGCGATTATTAGGCAGATGAGCGGGCAGGTGTCGCGGGGCTCAGCTGGCGAGTATCAGGCAGATGAGCAGGCAGTTGTTCCGCGGCTCCACTGGCGTGTATCAGGCAGATGAGCAGGCAGGTGTCGCGCGGCTACGCTGGCGAGTATCAGGCAGATGAGCAGGCAGGTGTCGCGCGGCTCCGCTGGCGAGTGTCAGGCATATGAGCGGGCAGTGTCGCGCGGCTCCGTTGCCGAGTATCAGGTAGATGAGCGGGCAGGTGTCGCGCGTCTCAGCTGGCGAGTATCAGGCAGATGAGCAGGCAGGTGTCGCGCGGCTCCGGTGGCGAGTATCAGGCAGATGAACAGGCAGGTGTCGGGTCGCTCCGGTGGCGAGTATCAGGCAATGAGCAGGCAGGGGTCGCGCGGCTCAGCTGGCGAGTATCAGGCAGATGAGCGGGCAGGTGTCGCGAGGCTCAGCTGGCGAGTATCAGGCAGATGAGCGGGCAGGTGTGGCGCGGCTCAGATGGCGAGTATCAGGCTGATGAGCGGGCAGGTGTCGCGGGGCTCGGCTGCCGAGTATCAGGCAGATGAGCGGGCAGGTGTGGCGCGGCTCATATGGCGAGTATCAGGCTGATGAGCGGGCAGGTGTCGCGGGGCTCAGCTGCCGAGTATCAGGCTGATGAGCGGGCAGGTGTCGCGCGGCTCAGCTGGCGAGTATCAGGCTGATGAGCAGGCAGGTGTCGCGGGGCTCAGCTGGCGAGTATCAGGCAGATGAGCGGGCAGTTGTTCCGCGGCTCCGCTGGCGAGTATCAGGCAGATGAGCAGGCAGGTGTCACGCGGCTACGCTGGCGAGTATCAGGCAGATGAGCAGGCAGGTGTCACGCGGCTCCGGTGGCGAGTATCAGGCAGATGAACAGGCAGGTGTCGGGTCGCTACGCTGGCGAGTATCAGGCAGATGAGCAGGCAGGTGTCACGCGGCTCAGATGGCGAGTATCAGGCAGATGAGCAGGCAGGGGTCGCGCGGCTCAGCTGGCACGTATCAGGCAGATGAGCAGGCAGGTGTCGCGCGGCTCAGCTGGTGAGTATCAGGCAGATGAGCGGGCAGGTGTCGCGGGGCTCAGCTGGCGAGTATCAGGCAGATGACCAGGCACTTGTAGCGCATCTCCGTTGGCGAGTATTAGGCAGATGTGCGGGCAGGGGTCGCAGGGCTCCGTTGGCGCGTATCAGGCAGATGAGCGGGCAGGTGTCGCGCGGCTCCGCGGGCGAGTATCAGGCAGATGAGCGGGCAGGAGTCCGCGCGCCTCTGTTGGCGAGTATCAGGCAAATGAGCAGGCAGGTGTCGCGTGGCTCAGCTGGCGAGGATAAGGCAGATGAGCAGGCAGGTGTCGTGCGGCTCAGCTGGCGAGGATCAGGCTGATGAGCGGGCAGGTGTCGCGCGGCTCAGCTGGCGAGTATCAGGCAGATGAGCGGCAGGTGTCCCGCGACTCAGCTGGCGATTATCAGGCAGATGAGCGGGCAGGTGTCGCGCGGCTCAGCTGGCGAGTATCAGGCAGATGAGCGGGCAGGTGTCGCGCGACTCAGCTGGCGAGTATCAGGGAGATGAGCGGGCAGGTGTGGCGCGGCTCAGCTGGCGAGTATCAGGCTGATGAGCGGGCAGGTGTCGCGGGGCTCAGCTGCCGAGTATCAGGCTGATGAGCGGGTAGGTGTCGCGCGGCTCAGCTGGCGAGTATCAGGCTGATGAGCAGCGCAGGTGTCGCGGGGCTCAGCTGGCGAGTATCAGGCGATGAGCAGGCAGTTCTTTCCGCGGCTGCAGCTGCGAGTATCAGGCAGATGAGCAGGCAGGTGTCCGCGCGATCTCAGCTGGCGAGTATCAGGCAGATGAGCGGGCAGGTGTGGCGCGGCTCAGCTGGCGAGTATCAGGCTGATGAAGCGGGCAGGTGTCGCGGGGCTCAGCTGCCGAGTAATCAGGCTGATGAGCGGGTAGGTGTCGCGCGGCTCAGCTGGCGAGTATCAGGCTGATGCGCAGGCAGGTGTCGCGGGGCTCAGCTGGCGAGTATCAGGCAGATTGAGCCAGGCAGTTCCTTCCGCGGCTTCAGCTGGCGAGTATCAGGCAGATGAGCAGGCAGGGGTCGCGCGGGCTCAGCTGGCGAGTATCAGGCAGATGAGCAGGCAGGTGTCGCGCGGCTCAGCTGGCGAGTATCAGGCCAGATGAGCAGGCCGGTGTGGCGGCGACTCAGCTGGCGAGTATCAGCAGATGAGCAGGCAGTTGTCACGCGGCTCAGCTGGCGAGTATCAGGCTGATGAGCGGGCAAGTGTCGCGGAGCTCAGGTGGCGAGTATCAGGCAGATGAGCAGGCAGTTGTTCCGCGGCTCGCTGGACGAGTATCAGGCAGATGAGCAGGCAGGGTGTCGCGGCGGCTACGCTGGCGGAGTATCAGGCAAGATTGAGCAGGCAGGTGTCGCGCGGCTCCGCTGGCGAGTATCAGGCATATGAGCGGGCAGTGTCGCGCGGCTCCGGTGGTGAGTATTCAGGCAGATGAACAGGCAGGTGTCGGGTCCCTCGGTGGCGAGTATCAGGCAGATGAGCAGGCAGGTGTCACGCGGCTCAGATGGCGAGTATCAGGCAGATGAGCAGGCAGGGGTCGCGCGGCTCAGCTGGCGAGTGTCAGGCAGATGAGCAGGCAGGTGTCGCGCAGCTCAGCCGGCGAGGAATCAGGCTGATTGAGGCAGGGGCACGAGTCGCGCCGGGCTCAGCTGGCGAGTATCAGGCAGATGAGCGGGCAGGTGTCCCGCGGCTCAGCTGGCGAATATCAGGCAGATGAGTGGGGCAGGTGTCGCGCGGCTCAGCTGGCGAGTATCCAGGCCAGATGAGCGGGCAGGGTGTCGCGCGACATCAGCTGGCGAGTATCAGGCAGATGAGCGGGGCAGGTGTCGCGCGGCTCAGAGGCGAGTATCAGGCTGATGAGCAGGCAGAGCGGCAGGTGTCGCGGGGCTTCAGCTCGCGAGTATCAGCCTGAAATGAAGCGATGCAGGTGTCGCGGGGCTCAGCTGGCCGAGTATCTAGGCTGAATGAGCGGCAGGTGTCGCGGGGCGCTCAGCTGGCGAATATCAGTGCTGATGAGCAGGCAGTGTGTCGGCGCGGCTCAGCTGGCGAGTATCAGGCCTGATGAGCAGGCAGGTGTCGCGGGGCTCCATGCTTTGGCGATTATTAGGCAGATGAAGCGGGCAAAGTGTCGCGGGGACTCAGCTGGCAGAGTATTCAGGCAGATGATGGCGAAAGGCAGGTGTCGCGCGGCTTAACTGCGCAGAGATCAGGGAGCAGATGAGCAGGCAGGTGTCGCGTGGCTCCGTTGGCGCGTATCCAGGCCGATGATTCGGGCAGGTGTCCCGCGCGGCTTCCCGTTGGCCGAGTATCAGGCAGATGAGCGGGCAGAGGTCGCGCGGTCTGCTGGCGAGTATCAGGCAGATGCGCAGGCAGGTGTTCGCGCGGTCTCAGCTGGCGAGTATAAGGCAGATGAGCAGGCAGGTTGTCGCGGGGTCTTTCAGCTGCGAGTATCAGGAAAGATGAACCAAGCAAAGGTGTCCGCGCGGCCTCCGCTGGGCGAGTATCAGTCTGATGAGCGGCATGGAGTCACGCAGCTCCCGTTGGCGAGTATCAAGCAGATGAGCAGGCAGGTGTGGCGCGATTCAGCTGGCGATATCAGGCAGAATGAGTCTGGCAGTTGTCGCGCGACTCAGCTGGCGTTATCAGGCAGGATGAGCGACGCAACTGTGTCGCGCTGCTCACCTGGCGAGTATCAGGCAAGATGACGGGCAGTGTCGCGTGCTCAGCTGGCGAGTAATCAGGCAGATGAAGCGGGCAAGGTGTCGCGCGGCTCAACACTGGCGATTATCAGGCAATATGAGCGGTGCAGGTGGTCGCAACGGCTCAGCTGCGAGTATCAGGCCGATGATCGGGCAGGTGGTCGCGCGGCTCACCTGGCGAGTATCAGGCAGTGGAGCGGCGCAGGGTGTCACGCGGCTCCATTTGGCGAGTATCAGGCTGATGACTGGGCAGGTGTCGCAAAGGCTCAGCTCGTCGAGTAATCAGGCTATGTAGCCGGGCAAGGCTGTGCGGGGCTCAGCTGGCAGTAATGCAGGCTGTATGAGCGGTGCATGGTGTCGCGGCTCAGCTGCGAGGTATCAGGCTGATGAGGCAGCAGGTGTCGCGGGCTCAGCTGGCGAGTAATCAATCAGATGAGCAGGCAGGTGTCGCGCGGCTAACGCTGGCGAAGTATCAGGCAGATTGAGCAGGCAGTTGTCCCCGCGCTCCGCTGGGAGTAAATCAAGCAAGATGAAGCCGGCAGGTTGTCGCGCGGCTACGCTGGGCGAGTATCAGGCAGATGAGCGGGCAGGTGTCGCGCGGCTCAGCTGGCGAGTATCAGGCAGATGAGGCGGGCAGGTGTCGCACATGGCGCGCTCCGATGCCGATATATCAGGGCGATGAGGCGGGCAGACGGGTCGCGCGGCCCGTGGCGGCGTATCATGCAGATGAGCGGGGCAGGTGTCGCGCGGCTCACCTGGCGAGTATCATGCAGATGAGCAGGCAGGGTCGCCGGGACACCCTTGGCGAGTATCAATGCAGATGAGGCAGGCAAGGTGGGTCCGCGCGGTCTTCAGCTGGGGAGTATTAGGCTGATGAGCAGGCAAGGTGTCGAGTGATCAGCTTGGCGGCACCTCCAAATGTA
>NW_020191455.1:0-18901 GCF_002263795.3 Bos taurus
ATGATCAGCCACGTGATCAGTGCATGATCAGTCACGTGATCTGTGCATGATCAGTCACGTGATCTGTGCATGATCAGTCACGTGATCAGTGCATGATAGCCATTGATTAGTGCATGATCAGTCACGTGATACGTGTGTGATCAGCCACGTGATCAGTGCAGGATAGCCAGGTGATCACTTCATGATTAGTCACGTGTCTGTACATGATCAGTCACGTGATACGTGTGTGATCAGCCACCGGATCAGTGCGTGATGAGCCAGGTGATCAGTGCAGGATCAATTATATGATCAGTGCATGATCAGTCACGAGACCAGTACATGGTTGCTACGTGATCGTTGCACGATCAGCCACGTGAGAAAGAGCATGATAGCCACGTGATCAGTGCATTATCAGTCACGTGATCAGTACATGATCAGTCACGTGAACAGTGCATGATCATTTACGTGATCTGTGCATGATCAGTCACGTGACCACTATATGGTAGCTTCGTGATCATTCCATGACGAAACCACGTGATCAGTGCATGATAGCCATGTGATCAGGGCATGATCAGTCACGTGACCAGTACATGATCAGCCTAGTAATCAGTGCATGATAGCCAAATGATCAGTGCATGATCAGTCACGTGATCGGTGTATGATCAGCCTAGTAATCAGTGCATGATAGCCAAATGATCAGTGCATGATCAGTCACGTGATCGGTGCCTGATCAGTCACGTGATCAGTGCATGATCAGCCACGTGATCAATGCATGATCAGTCACGTGATCAGTGCATGATAGCCACTGATTAGTGCATGATCAGTCACGTGATACGTGTATGATCAGCCACGTGATCAGTGCAGGATAGCCAGGTGATCACTTCATGATTAGTCACGTGATCTGTACATGATCAGTCACGTGATACGTGTGTGATCAGCCACCGGATCAGTGCTGATGAGCCAGGTGATCAGTGCAGGATCAATTATATGATCAGTGCATGATCAGTCACGAGACCAGTACAATGGTTGCTACGTGATCGTTGCACGATCAGCCACGTGAGCAGAGCATGATAGCCACGTGAACAGTGCATTATCAGTCACGTGATCAGTACATGATCAGTCACGTGAACAGTGCATGATCATTAACGTGATCTGTGCATGATCAGTCACGTGATCCAGTATATGTAGCTTCGTGATCATCTCCATGACGAACCACGTGAGCAGTGCATGATAGCCACGTGACGTGTGCATGATCAGTTTCGTGAGCAGAGTATGATAGCCACGTGATCAGTGCATGAGTGCCACGTGATAAGTGCAATGATATGTCACGTGAAAAGGTGTGTGATCAGCCACGTGAACCAGTGCATGTTCAGGCCACGTGAATCAGTGCATGATCAGTTACGTGAGCAAATTTATGATTCCAGCCACTGATCAGTGCATGGTCAGACACTGTGAACAGTGTTGATCAGGCACGTGATCAGTGCATGATATCCAAGTGATCAGTGCATGATCATTCACGTGATCAGTGTATGATCAGCCACGTGAACAGTGCATGCTCAGTCACGTATAATGGGCCTGCTGAGCTGCGTGATTACTGTCTGCTCAATCTGCTTGACAAATTGCCAGCTGAAGCTGCCAACGATTCCTGCCTGTCATCTAGCTTGACAATTGCAGCTGTGGCTGCGTTAATCCTGCCGCTCAGCTGCTTGATATGCAAGATGAGCAGCATGATTCCTCACAGCTGAGTTCCATGATTATTGCCTGCTGACTGTTTGATTCGTGCCTACCAGCTCTTTGTTTTATTGCCTCCTAGAGGCACATGATCAGTGTATGATAGCCAAAACATTATCAGCCCATGATCAGTCCACATTGTCAGCGCCCATTAAGTCACAAGATGAATCACTACATGATAGTCATGTAGATCAGTCCATGTCTCTAGCATCTCGGTATCATGTGAATGATCAAGCCACGTTGATCAGTGCATGGATCTGTCACATGATTAGTGTATGATCACCCACGTGGATCAGTGCATGGGCAGTCATGTGATCAGTGCATGATATAGACGTGATCAGTGCATGATCAGTCTCGTGATCAGTGCATGATAAGCCACGTGATCAGTGCATGATCAGTCACCTGATCTGTGTATGATCATTCACGGTGACATGTACAGGTAGCTACATGATCTATTGCATGATCAGCCACGTGAGTAGTGATGACTAGCCAAGTGATCATCGCATGATCAGCCACGTGAGCAGTGCATGATAGCCCACGTGAGCAGTGCATGATACAGACACACGGTCAGTGCATGATCAGTCACATGATCAGTGCATGATCAGCCACGTGATCAGTGCATGACCAGGCACGTGATCAGTGCATGATCAGTCACGTGATCAGTGCATGATAGCCAGGTGATCAGTGCATGATAGCCACGTGATCAGTGCATGTTCAGTCACGTGATCAGTGCATGGTCAGTCACGTGATCAGTGCATGATCATCCACGTGATCAGTGCATGGGGAGTCATGCAATCAATGCATGATAGTACTTGATCAGTGCACGATCAGTCCTGTGATGAGTGTATGATCAGCCAAGGGATCAGTGCAAGATAGCTACGTGATCAGTGCATGATCAGTCACCTGATGGGTGTATGATCATTCACGTGACCTGTACATGGTAGCTACATAATCATTGCATGATCAGCCACGTGAGTAGTGCATGATAGCCAAGTGGTCACTGCATGATCAGTCACGCGATCAGTGCATGATCAGTCATGTGACCAGTACATGGTAGCTGTGTGATCATCGCATGATCAGCCACGTGAGCAGTGCATGATAGCCACGTGATCAGTGCATGATCAGAACTCGAGATCAGTGGCATGATCAGTCCACGTGTATCAGTGCATGATCAGCCACGTGATCAAGTGCATAACCAGGCACGTGTTTCAGTGTATGACCAGGCCAAGTAATCAGTGGCATGATAGCCATGTGATCAGTTCATGATCAGTCACTTGATCATTGCATGATCAGCCCACGTGAGCAGTGCATGATAGCCACGTGATCAGTGCATGATCCAGTTTCGGGAGCATAGTATGATCAGCCACTTGATCAGTGCATGAATAGCCACGTGATCACTGCATGATCTGTCACATGATCAGTGTATGATCATCCACGTGATCAATGCATGGGCAGTGATGTGATCAGTGCATGATATAGACGTGATCAGTGCATGATCAGTCTCGTGATCAGTGTATGATCAGTCACGTGACCAGTACATGGTAGCTACGTGATCATTGCATGATCAGCCACGTGATCAGTGCATGATAGCCATGTGATCAGTGCATGATCAGTCACGTGACCAGTACATGATCAGCCTAGTAATCAGTGCATGATAGCCAAATGATCAGTGCATGATCAGTCACGTGATCCAGTGTATGATCAGTCTAGTAATCAGTGCATGATAGCCAAATGATCAGTGCATGATCAGTCACGTGATCGGTGTATGATCAGCCTAGTAATCAGTGCATGATAGCCAAATGATCAGTGCATGATCAGTCACGTGATCGGTGCCTGATCAGTCACGTGATCAGTGCATGATCAGCCACGTGATCAGTGCATGATCAGTCACGTGATCTGTGCATGATCAGTCACGTGATCTGTGCATGATCAGTCACGTGATCAGTGCATGATAGCCATTGATTAGTGCATGATCAGTCACGTGATACGTGTGTAATCAGCCACGTGATCAGTGCAGGATAGCCAGTGATCACTTCATGATTAGTCACGTGATCTGTACATGATCAGTCACGTGATACGTGTGTGATCAGCCACCGGATCAGTGCGTGATGAGCCAGGTGATCAGTGCAGGATCAATTATATGATCAGTGCATGATCAGTCACGAGACCAGTACATGGTTGCTACGTGATCGTTGCACGATCAGCCACGTGAGAAGAGCATGATAGCCACGTGATCAGTGCATTATCAGTCACGTGATCAGTACATGATCAGTCACGTGAACAGTGCATGATCATTTACGTGATCTGTGCATGATCAGTCACGTGACCACTATATGGTAGCTTCGTGATCATTCCATGACGAACCACGTGATCAGTGCATGATAGCCATGTGATCAGGGCATGATCAGTCACGTGACCAGTACATGATCAGCCTAGTAATCAGTGCATGATAGCCAAATGATCAGTGCATGATCAGTCACGTGATCGGTGTATGATCAGCCTAGTAATCAGTGCATGATAGCCAAATGATCAGTGCATGATCAGTCACGTGATCGGTGCCTGATCAGTCACGTGATCAGTGCATGATCAGCCACGTGATCAGTGCATGATCAGTCACGTGATCAGTGCATGATAGCCACTGATTAGTGGCATGATCAGTCACGTGATACGTGTATGATCAGCCACGTGATCAGTGCAGGATAGCCACGTGATCACTTCATGATTAGTCACGTGATCTGTACATGATCAGTCACGTGATACGTGTGTGATCAGCCACCGGATCAGTGCGTGATGAGCCAGGTGATCAGTGCAGGAATCAATTATATGATCAGTGCATGATCAGTCACGAGACCAGTACATGGTTGCTACGTGATCGTTGCACGATCAGTCCACGTGAGCAGAGCATGATAGCCACGTGAACAGTGCATTATCAGTCACGTGATCAGTACATGATCAGTCACGTGAACAGTGCATGATCATTTACGTGATCTGTGCATGATCAGTCACGTGACCAGTATATGGTAGCTTCGTGATCATTCCATGACGAACCACGTGAGCAGTGCATGATAGCCACGTGAACGTGTGCATGATCAGTTTTCGTGAGCAGAGTATGATCAGCCACGTGATCAGTGCATGAGTGCCACGTGATAAGTGGCATGATATGTCACGTGAAAGGTGTGTGATCAGCCACGTGAACAGTGCATGTTCAGCCACGTGATCAGTGCATGATCAGTTACGTGAGCAGTGTATGATCAGCCACGTGATCAGTGGCATGGTCAGACACGTGAACAGTGTATGATCAGCCACGTGATCAGTGCATGATATCCAAGTGATCAGTGCATGATCAGTCACGTGATCAGTGTATGATCAGCCACGTGAACAGTGCATGCTCCAGTCACGTGATCTGGGCCTGCTGAGCTGCGTGATTACTGTCTGCTCATCTGCTTGACAATTGCAGCTGAGCTGCACGATTCCTGCCTGTCATCTGCTTGGACAATTGCAGCTGTGCTGCGTAATTCCTGCCTGCTCAGCTGCTTGATTATTGCCAGCTGAGCAGCATGATTCCTCACAGCTGAGTTCCATGATTATTGCCTGCTGACTGTTTGATTCGTGCCTACTCAGCTCTTTGTTTATTGCCTCCAAGAGGGCACATGATCAGTGTATGATAGCAAACATGATCAGCCCATGATCAGTCACATGATCAGCGGCCATTAAGTCACGTGATCACTACATGATAGTCATGTGATCAGTCCATGCTCAGTCACGTTATCAGTGAATGATCAGCCACGTGATCAGTTGCATGATTCTGTCACATGATTAGTGTATGATCATCCCACGTGATCAGTGCATGGGCAGTCATGTGATCCAGTGCATGATATAGACGTGATCAGTGCATGATCAGTCTCGTGATCAGTGCATGATAGCCACGTGATCAGTGCATGATCAGTCACCTGATCTGTGTATGATCATTCACGTGACATGTACATGGTAGCTACATGATCATTGCATGATCAGCCACGTGAGTAGTGCATGATAGCCAAGTGATCATCGCATGATCAGCCACGTGAGCAGTGCATGAATAGCCACGTGAGCAGTGCATGATCAGACACACGGTCAGTGCATGATCAGTCACATGATCAGTGCATGATCAGCCACGTGATCAGTGCATGACCAGGCACGTGATCAGTGCATGATCAGTCACGTGATCAGTGCATGATAGCCAGGTGATCAGTGCATGATAGCCACGTGATCAGTGCATGTTCAGTCACGTGATCAGTGCATGGTCAGTCACGTGATCAGTGCATGATCATCCACGTGATCAGTGCATGGGGAGTCATGCAATCAATGCATGATAGTACTTGATCAGTGCACGATCAGTCCTGTGATGAGTGTATGATCAGCCAAGGGATCAGTGCAAGATAGCTACGTGATCAGTGCATGATCAGTCACCTGATGGGTGTATGATTCATTCACGTGACCTGTACATGGTAGCTACATAATCATTGCATGATCAGCCACGTGAGTAGTGCATGATAGCCAAGTGGTCACTGCATGATCAGTCACGAGATCAGTGCATGATCAGTCATGTGAACAGTACATGGTAGCTGTGTGATCATCGCATGATCAGCCACGGTGAGCAGTGCATGATAGCCACGTGATCAGTGCATGATCAGACTCGAGATCAGTGCATGATCAGTCACGTGATCAGTGCATGATCAGCCACGTGATCAGTGCATAACCAGGCACGTGTTCAGTGTATGCACCAGCCAAGTAATCAGTGCATGATAGCCATGTTGATCAGTGCATGATCAGTCACGTGATCATTGCATGATCAGCCACGTGAGCAGTGCATGATAGCCACGTGATCAGTGCATGATCAGTTTCGGGAGGCATAGTAATGATCAGCCACTTGATCAGTGCATGATAGCCACGTGATCACTGCATGATCTGTCACATGATCAGTGTATGATCATCCACGTGATCAATGCATGGGCAGTGATGTGATCAGTGCATGATATAGACGTGATCAGTGCATGATCAGTCTCGTGATCAGTGTATGATCAGTCACGTGACCAGTACATGGTAGCTACGTGATCATTGCATGATCAGCCACGTGATCAGTGCATGATAGCCATGTGATCAGTGCATGATCAGTCACGTGAACAGTAAATGATCAGCCTAGTAATCAGTGCATGATAGCCAAATGATCAGTGCATGATCAGTCACGTGATCAGTGTATGATCAGTCTAGTAATCAGTGCATGATAGGCCAAATGATCAGTGCATGATCAGTCACGTGATCGGTGTATGATCAGCCTAGTAATCAGTGCATGATAGCCAAATGATCAGTGCATGATCAGTCACGTGATCGGTGCCTGATCAGTCACGTGATCAGTGCATGATCAGCCACGTGATCAGTGCATGATCAGTCACGTGATCTGTGCATGATCAGTCACGTGATCTGTGCATGATCAGTCACGTGATCAGTGCATGATAGCCATTGATTAGTGCATGATCAGTCACGTGATACGTGTGTGATCAGCCACGTGATCAGTGCAGGATAGCCAGGTGATCACTTCATGATTAGTCACGTGATCTGTACATGATCAGTCACGTGATACGTGTGTGATCAGCCACCGGATCAGTGCGTGATGAGCCAGGTGATCAGTGCAGGATCAATTATATGATCAGTGCATGATCAGTCACGAGACCAGTACATGGTTGCTACGTGATCGTTGCACGATCAGCCACGTGAGAAGAGCATGATAGCCACGTGATCAGTGCATTATCAGTCACGTGATCAGTACATGATCAGTCACGTGAACAGTGCATGATCATTTACGTGATCTGTGCATGATCAGTCACGTGACCAGTATATGGTAGCTTCGTGATCATTCCATGACAAACCACGTGATCAGTGCCATGATAGCCATGTGATCAGGGCATGATCAGTCACGTGACCAGTACATGATCAGCCTAGTAATCAGTGCATGATAGCCAAATGATCAGTGCATGATCAGTCACGTGATCGGTGTATGATCAGCCTAGTAATCAGTGCATGATAGCCAAATGATCAGTGCATGATCAGTCACGTGATCGGTGCCCTGATCAGTCACGTGATCAGTGCATGATCAGCCACGTGATCAATGCATGATCAGTCACGTGATCAGTGCATGATAGCCACTGATTAGTGCATGATCAGTCACGTGATTACGTGTATGATCAGCCACGTGATCAGTGCAGGATAGCCAGGTGATCACTTCATGAATTAGTCACGTGATCTGTACATGATCAGTCACGTGATACGTGTGTGATCAGCCACCGGATCAGTGCGTGATGAGCCAGGTGATCAGTGCAGGATCAATTATGTGATCAGTGCATGATCAGTCAGAGACCAGTACATGGTTGCTACGTGATCGTTGCACGATCAGCCACGTGAGCAGAGCATGATAGCCACGTGAACAGTGCATTATCAGTCACGTGATCAGTACATGATCAGTCACGTGAACAGTGCATGATCATTTACGTGATCTGTGCATGATCAGTCACGTGACCAGTATATGGTAGCTTCGTGATCATTCCATGACGAACCACGTGAGCAGTGCATGATAGCCACGTGACGTGTGCATGATCAGTTTCGTGAGCAGAGTATGATCAGCCACGTGATCAGTGCATGCAGTGCCACGTGATAAGTGCATGATATGTCACGTGAAAGGTGTGTGATCAGCCACGTGAACAGTGCATGTTCAGCCACGTGATCAGTGCATGATCAGTTACGTGAGCAAGTGTATGATCAGGCCACGTGACAAGTGCATGGTCAGACACGTGAACAGTGTATGATCAGCCACGTGATCAGTGCATGATATCCAAGTGATCAGTGCATGATCAGTCACGTGATCAGTGTATGATCAGCCACGTGAACAGTGCATGCTCAGTCACGTGATCTGGGCCTGCTGAGCTGCGTGATTACTGTCTGCTCATCTGCTTGACAATTGCCAGCTGAGCTGCACGATTCCTGCCTGTCATCTGCTTGACAATTGCAGCTGTGCTGCGTAATTCCTGCCTGCTCAGCTGCTTGATTATTGCCAGCTGAGCAGCATGATTCCTCACAGCTGAGTTCCATGATTATTGCCTGCTGACTGTTTGATTCGTGCCTACTCAGCTCTTTGTTTATTGCCTCCAGAGGCACATGATCAGTGTATGATAGCAAACATGATCAGCCCATGATCAGTCACATGATCAGCGCCATTAAGTCACGTGATCACTACATGATAGTCATGTGATCAGTCCATGCTCAGTCACGGTATCAGTGAATGATCAGCCACGTGATCAGTGCATGATCTGTCACATGATTAGTGTATGATCACCACGTGATCATGTGCATGGGCAGTCCATGTGATCAGTGCATGATATAGACGTGATCAGTGCATGATCAGTCTCGTGATCAGTGCATGATAGCCACGTGATCAGTGCATGATCAGTCACCTGATCTGTGTATGATCATTCACGTGACATGTACATGGTAGCTACATGATCATTGCATGATCAGCCACGTGAGTAGTGCATGATAGCCAAGTGATCATTGCATGATCAGCCACGTGAGCAGTGCATGATAGCCACCGTGATCAGTGCATGATCAGACACATGATCAGTGCATGATCAGTCACATGATCAGTGCATGATCAGCCACGTGATCAGTGCATGACCAGGCACGTGATCAGTGCATGATCAGTCACGTGATCAGTGCATGATAGCCAGGTGATCAGTGCATGATAGCCACGTGATCAGTGCATGTTCAGTCACGTGATCAGTGCATGGTCAGTCACGTGATCAGTGCATGATCATCCACGTGATCAGTGCATGGGGAGTCATGCAATCAATGCATGATAGTACTTGATCAGTGCACGATCAGTCCTGTGATGAGTGTATGATCAGCCAAGGGATCAGTGCAAGATAGCTACGTGATCAGTGCATGATCAGTCACCTGATGGGTGTATGATCATTCACGTGACCTGTACATGGTAGCTACATAATCATTGCATGATCAGCCACGTGAGTAGTGCATGATAGCCAAGTGGTCACTGCATGATCAGTCACGCGATCAGTGCATGATCAGTCATGTGACCAGTACATGGTAGCTGTGTGATCATCGCATGATCAGCCACGTGAGCAAGTGCATGATAGCCACGTGATCAGTGCATGATCAGACTCGAGATCAGTGCATGATCAGTCACGTGATCAGTGCATGATCAGTCTCATGATCAGTGCATGATAGCCACGTGATCAGTGCATGATCAGTCACCTGATGGGTGTATGATCATTCACGTGACCTGTACATGGTAGCTACATAATCATTGCATGATCAGCCACGTGAGTAGTGCATGATAGCCAAGTGATCACTGCAAGATCAGTCATGCGATCAGTGCATGATCAGACATGTGACCAGTACATGGTAGCTGTGTGATCATCGCATGATCAGCCACGTGAGCAGTGCATGATAGCCACGTGATCAGTGCATGATCAGACTCGAGATCAGTGCATGATCAGTCACGTGATCAGTGCATGATCAGCCAGGTGATCAGTGCATGACCAGGCACGTGATCAGTGTATGTCCAGCCAAGTGATCAGTGCATATAGCCACGTGATCAGTGCATGATCAGTCACGTGATCAGTGCATGATCAGTCACATGATCAATGTATGATCAGACTCGAGATCAGTGCATGATCAGTGACGTGATGAGTGCATGATCAGTCATGTAATCTGTGCATGACCAGTCACGTGATCAGTGTATGACCAGCCATGTGATCAGTGCATGTTAGCCACGTGATCAGTGCATGATCAGTCACGTGATCAATGTATGATCATCTCGAGATGAGTGCATGATCAGTCACGTGATCAGTGCATGATAGCCAGGTGATCAGTGCATGATAGCCACGTGATCAGTGCATGTTCAGTCACGTGATCAGTGCATGGTCAGTCACGTGATCAGTGCATGATCATCCACGTGATCAGTGCATGGGGAGTCATGGAATCAATGCATGATAGCGCCTTGATCAGTGCACGATCAGATCCCGTGATGAGTGTATGATCAGCCAAGGGATCAGTGCAAGATAGCTACGTGATCAGTGCATGATCAGTCATATGATCAGTGTATGATTAGCCACGTCATCAGTGCATGATAACCACGTGATCAGTGTATACAATTACGTGATCAATGCATGCGCAATCACGTGATCAGTGCATGAGAACCACGTGATCAGTGCATGATCAGTCACGTGATAGGTGTGTGATCAGCCATGTGAACAGAGCATGCTCAGTCACGTGATCAGGTCCTGCTGAGCTGCGTGATTTCTGTCTGCTCATCTGCTTGACAATTGCCAGCTGTGCTGCACGATTCCCTGCCTGCCATCTCCTTGACAATTGCCAGCTGTGCTGCGTAATTCCTGCCTGCTCATCTATTTGAATTATTGCCAGCTGAGCAGCATGATTTCTCAGAGCTGAGTTCCATGATTATAGCCTGCTGACTGTTTCCTGCCTCCTCAGCTCTATGTTCCTTGCCTCCCAGAGGCACATGATCAGTGTGTGACACCAAACATGATCAGCACATGATCAGTCACATGATCATGCATGATAAGCCAGGTGACCAGTGCATGATCAATTACGTGATCAGTGCATTGATCAGTCATGTGACCAGTACATGGTAGCTGCGTGATCATTGCATGATCAGCCACGTGAGCAGAGCATGATAGCCACGTGATCAGTGCATGATCAGTCACCTGACCAGTGCATGGTAGCTACGTGATCATTGCATCATCAGCCACGTGATCAGTGCATGATCAGTCATGTGATACGTGTGTGATCAGCCACGTAATCAGTGCATGATATCCACGTGATAAGTGCAGGATAGCCACGTGATCACTTCATGATTAGTCACGTGATCAGTACATGATCAGTCCACGTGACAGTGCATGATCATTTACGTGATCTGTGCATGATCAGTCAGTGACCAGTATATGGTAGCTTCGTGATAATTCCATGACGAACCACATGAGAAGTGCATGATAGCCACGTGATGTTTGCATGATGAGTTACATGAGCAGAGTATGATCAGCCACGTGAACAGTGCATGTTCAGCCACGTATTCAGTGCATGAGAGCCACGTGATCAGTGCATGATCAGTTACAGAGCAGTGTATGATCAGCCACGTGATCAGTGCATGGTCAGACACGTGAACAGTGTATGATCAGCCCCGTGATCAGTGCATGATATCCAAGTGATCAGTGCATGATCAGTCCACGTGATCAGTGTATGATCAGCCACGTGAACAGTGCATGCTCAGTCACGTGATCCGGGCCTGCTGAGCTGCGTGATTACTGTCTGCTCATCTGCTTGACATTTGCCAGCTGAGCTGCACGATTCCTGCCTGTCATCTGCTTGACAATTGCAGCTGTGCTGCGTAATTCCTGCCTGCACAGCTGTCTTGATTATTGGCCAGCTGAGCAGCATGATTCTCACAGCTGAGTTCATGATTATTGCCTGCTGACTGTTTGATTCGTGCCTACTCAGCTTTTTTTTTTTGCCTCGAGAGGCACATGATCAGTGTATGATAGCACACATGATCAGTGCATGATCAGTCACATGATCAGCGCCATTAAGTCACGTGATCACTACATGATAGTCATGTGATCAGTCCATGCTCAGTCACGGTATCAGTGCATGAATCAGCCACGTGATCAGTGCATGATCCTGTCACATGATTAGTGTATGATCATCCACGTGATCAGTGCATGGGCAGTCATGTGATCAGTGCATGATATAGACGTGATCAGTGCATGATCAGTCCATGATCAGTGCATGATACGCCACGTGGATCAGTGCAATGATCAGGTCACCTGATGGATGTATGATCTTGACGTCACCTGTACACTGGTAGCTACATAATCATTGCATGATCAGTCCACGTGAGTAGTGCATGAGAGCCACGTGATCAGTGCATGATCAGTCACGTGATAGGCGTGTGATCAGTCACGTGAACAGTGCATGCTCAGAAACGTGTTTCAGTGCCTGCTGAGCTGTGTGATTACTGTCTGCTCATCTGCTTGACAATTGCCAGCTGAGCTGCACGATTCCTGCCTGTCATCTGCTTGACAATTGCCACCTGTGCTTGCGTAATTCCTGCCTGCCATGTATTGATTATTGCCAGCTGAGCAGCATGATTTCTCAGAGCTGATAGGTGTGATCAGTCACGTGATCAGTGCACAATCAGCCACGTGATCAGTGCAATAATCATTACGTGATCAGTGCATGATCAGTCAACGTGACCAGTACATGGAAGCTACGTGATCATTGGCATGATCAGCCACGTGATCAGTGCATGATAGCCACGTGATCAGTGCATGATCAGTCACGTGACCAGTGCATGGTAGCTACGTGATCAGTGCATGATAGCCACGTGATCAGTGCATGATCAGTCACGTGATACGTGTGTGATCAGCCACGTGATCAGTGCATGATATCCACGTGATCAGTGCAGGATAGCCACGTGATCATTGCATGATAGCCACGTGATCAGTGCATTATCAGCCAGGTGAACAGTGCATGATAGCCACGTGATCAGTTCATGATTAGTCACGTGATCTGTGCATGACACAGGCAGGTGATCAGTGTATGATCAGCCACGTGAACAGTGCATGATAGCCACGTGATCAGCATGGTTGGTCATCTGATGGGTGTATGATTAATCACGTGACCGGTACATGGTAGCTACATGATCATTGCATGATCAGCCACGTGGGTAGTGCATGATAGCCACGTGATCAGTGCATTATCAGTCACAAGATCAGTGCATGATCAGTCATGTGACCAGTACATGGTAGCTACGTGAACATTGCATGATCAGCTACGTGAGCAGTGGCGTTATAGCCAGGTGATCAGTGCATGTTCAGCCACGTGATCAGTGCATGATCAGTCACGTGATCAGTGCATGATCAGCCACGTGATCAGTGCATGACCCAGGCACGTGATCAGTACATGATCAGTCACGTGAACAGTGCATGATCATTTACGTGACCTGTGGCATGATGAATCACGTGACCATTATATGGTAGCTACGTGATCATTGCATGACCAGACACGTGAGCAGTGCATGATCAGCCACATGATCAGTGCATGATCATTACGTGATCAGTGCATGATCAGCCACGTGATCAGTGCATAACCAGGCACGTGTTCAGTGTATGACCAGCCAAGTAATCAGTGCATGATAGCCATGTGATCAGTGCATGATCAGTCACGTGATCATTGCATGATCAGCCACGTGAGCAGTGCATGATAGCCACGTGATCAGTGCATGATCAGTTTCGGGAGCATAGTATGATCAGCCACTTGATCAGTGCATGATAGCCACGTGATCACTGCATGATCTGTCACATGATCAATGTATGATCATCCAGTGATCAATGCATGGGCAGTGATGTGATCAGTGCATGATATAGACGTGATCAGTGCATGATCAGTCTCGTGATCAGTGTATGATCAGTCACGTGACCAGTACATGGTAGCTACATGATCATTGCATGATCAGCCATGTGATCAGTGCATGATAGCCATGTGATCAGTGCATGATCCAGTCACGTGACCAGTACATGATCAGCCTAGTAATCAGTGCATGATAGCCAAATGATCAGTGCATGATCAGTCACGTGATCAGTGTATGATCAGTCTAGTAATCAGTGCATGATAGCCAAATGATCAGTGCATGAATCAGTCACGTGATCGGTGTATGATCAGCCTAGTAATCAGTTGCATGATAGCCAAATGATCAGTGCATGATCAGTCACGTGATCGGTGCCTGATCAGTCACGTGATCAGTGCATGATCAGCCACGTGATCAGTGCATGATCAGTCACGTGATCTGTGCATGATCAGTCACGTGATCTGTGCATGATCAGTCACGTGATCAGTGCATGATAGCCATTGATTAGTGCATGATCAGTCACGTGATACGTGTGTGATCAGCCACGTGATCAGTGCAGGATAGCCAGGTGATCACTTCATGATTAGTCACGTGATCTGTACATGATCAGTCACGTGATACGTGTGTGATCAGCCACCGGATCAGTGCGTGATGAGCCAGGTGATCAGTGCAGGATCAATTACATGATCAGTGCATGATCAGTCACAGACCAGTACAATGGTTGCTACGTGATCGTTGCACGATCAGCCACGTGAGAAGAGCATGATAGCCACGTGATCAGTGCATTATCAGTCACGTGATCAGTACATGATCAGTCAAGTGAACAGTGCATGATCATTTACGTGATCTGTGCATGATCAGTCCACGTGACACTATATGGTAGCTTCGTGATCATTCCATGACGAACCACGTGATCAGTGCATGATAGCCATGTGATCAGGGCATGATCAGTCACGTGACCAGTACATGATCAGCCTAGTAATCAGTGCATGATAGCCAAAATGATCAGTGCATGATCAGTCACGTGATCAGTGTATGATCAAGCCTAGTAATCAGTGCATGATAGCCAAATGATCAGTGCATGATCAGTCACGTGATCGGTGTATGATCAGCCTAGTAATCAGTGCATGATAGCCAATGATCAGTGCATGATCAGTCACGTGATCTGTGCCTGATCAGTCACGTGATCAGTGCATGATCAGCCACGTGATCATTGCATGATCAGTCACGTGATCAGTGCATGATAGCCATTGATTAGTGCATGATCAGTCACGTGATTACGTGTATGATCAGCCACGTGATCAGTGCAGGATAGCCAGGTGATCACTTCATGATTAGTCACGTGATCTGTACATGATCAGTCACGTGATACGTGTGTGATTCAGCCACCCGGATCAGTGCGTGATGAGCCAGGTTGATCAGGGCAGGATCAATTATATGATCAGTGCATGATCAGTCACGAGACCAGTACATGGTTGCTACGTGATCGTTGCACGATCAGCCACGTGAGCAGAGCATGATAGCCACGTGATCAGTGCATTATCAGTCACGTGATCAGTACAATGATCAGTCACGTGAACAGTGCATGATCATTTACGTGATCTGTGCATGATCAGTCACGTGACCAGTATATGGTAGCTACGTGATCATTCCCATGACGAACCCACGTGAGCAGTGGCATGATAGCCACGTGATGTGTGCATGATCAGTTTCCGTGAGCAGAGTAATGATCAGCCACAGTGATCAGTGCATGAGTGCCTACGTGATAAGTGCACTGATATGTCACGTGAACAGGTGTGTGATTCAGCCACGTGAAGTGCAATGTTCAGTGCCACGTATTCGGAGTGCATGATTAGCCACGTGATCAGTGATGATCAAGTTACGTGAGCAGTGGTATGATCAGCCACGTGATCAGTGCATGGTCAGACACGTGAACAGTGTATGATCAGCCACGTGATCAGTGCAATGATATCCATGTGATCAGTGCATGATCAATCCACGTGATCAGTGTATGATCAGCCCACGTGAACCAGTGCATGCTCAGAGTCACGTGATCCGGGGCCTGCTGAGCTGCGTGATTAGTGTCTGCTCATCTGCTTGACAATTTGCCAGCTGAGCTGCACGATTCCTGCCTGTCCATCTGCTTGAGCAATTGCCAGCTGTGCTGTGGTAATTCCTGCCTGCTCAGCCTGCTTGATTATTGCCAGCTGAGCAGCATGATTCCTCACAGCTGAGTTTCCATGATTATTGCCTGCTGACTGTTTGATTCGTGCCTACTCAGCTCTTTGTTTATTGCCTCCAGAGGCACATGATCAGTGTATGATAGCAAACATGATCAGCGCATGATCAGTCACATGATCAGCGCCATTAAGTCACGTGATCACTACATGAATAGTCATGTGATCAGTCCCATGCTCAGTCACGGTATCAGTGCCATGATCAGCCACGTTGATCAGTGCATGATCTGTCACATGATTAGTGTATGATCATCCACGTTGATCAGTGCATGGGCAGTCATGTGATCAGTGCATGATATAGACGTGATCAGTGCATGATCAGTCTCGTGATCAGTGCATGATAGCCACGTGATCAGTGCATGATCAGTCACCTGATGGGTGTATGATCATTCACGTGACCTGTACGATTGGTAGCTACCTGATCATGTGCATGATCAGCCAAGTGAGTAGTCATAATAGCGCAACGGTGATCACTGCATGACAGCACGACAATCAGATAGCCACGTGATCAGTGCATGATCAGACACACGGTCAGTGCAATGATCAGTCACGTGATCAGTGCATGATCAGCCACGTGATCAGTGCATGACCAGGCACGTGATCAGTGTACGTTCAGCCAAGTGATCAGTGCATGATAGCCACGTGATCAGTGCATGATCAGTCACGTGATCAGTGCATGATCAGTCACGTGATCAGTGCATGATCAGTTACGTGAACAGTGGTATGATCAGCCACGTGAGCAGTGCATGGTCAGACACGTGAACAGTGTATGATCAAACACGTGATCAGTGCATGATATCCACTTGATCATGCATGATGAGTCTCGTGAACAGTGCATGATCAGTCACGTGACCAGTACATGGTAGCTACGTGATAATTGCATGATCAGCCACGTGAGCAGTGCATGATAGCCACGTGATCAGTGCATGATCAGCCACTTGATCAGTGCATAATCAGGCACGTGATCAGTGCATGTGGAGTCATGTAGTCAATGCATGATAGCGCCGTATCAGTGCACGATCAGTCCCATGATGAGTGCATGATCAGCCAAGTGATCAGTGCCAAGATAGCTACGTGATCAGTGCATGATCAGTCACATGATCAGTGCACGATAGCCACGTGAGCAGTGCATACAATTACGTGATCAGTGCATGCGCAATCATGTGATCAGTGAATGAGAGCCACGTGATCGGTGCATGATCATTCACGTGATTGGTGTGTGATCAGGGACGTGAACAGTGCATGCTCAGTCACGTGATCAGGGCATGCTGAGCTGCGTGATTCGTGTCTGCTCATCTGCTTGACAATTGCCAGCTGAGCTGCACGATTCCTGCCTGTCATCTGCTTGACAATTGCCAGCTGTGCTGTGTAATTCCTGCCTGCTCAGCTGCCTTGATTATTGCCAGCTGAGCAGCATGATTCCTCACAGCCTGAGCTTCCCATGATTATTGCCCTGCCTGACTGTTTTGGATTCTGTGCCTACTCATGCGTCTTTTGTTGATTGCCTCCAGAGGGCACTATGATCAGTGTATGATAGCAAACCATGATCAGCGCATGTGATCAGTCACATGATCAGCGCCATTAAGTTCACGTGATCACTACATGATAGTCATGTGATCAGTCCATGCTCAGTCACGGTATCAGTGCATGATCAGCCACGTGATCAGTGCATGATCTGGTCACATGGATTAGTGTATGATCATCCACGTGATCAGTGCATGGGGCAGTCATGTGATCAGTGCATGATATAGACGTGATCAGTGCATGATCAGTCTCATGATCAGTGCATGATAGCCACGTGATCAGTGCATGATCAGTCACCTGATGGGTGTATGATCATTCACGTGACCTGTACATGGTAGCTACATAATCATTGCATGATCAGCCACGTGAGTAGTGCATGATAGCCAAGTGATCACTGCAAGATCAGTCACGCGATCAGTGCATGATCAGTCATGTGACCAGTACATGGTAGCTGTGTGATCATCGCATGATCAGCCACGTGAGCAGTGCATGATAGCCACGTGATCAGTTCATGATCAGACTCGAGATCAGTGCATGATCAGTCACGTGATCAGTGCATGATCAGTCTCATGATCAGTGCATGATAGCCACGTGATCAGTGCCTGATCAGTCACCTGATGGGTGTATGATCATTCACGTGACCTGTACATGGTAGCTACATAATCATTGCATGATCAGCCACGTGAGTAGTGCATGATAGCCAGGTGATCACTGCATGATCAGTCACGCGATCAGTGCATGATCAGTCATGTGACCAGTACATGGTAGCTGTGTGATCATCGCATGATCAGCCACGTGAGCAGTGCATGATAGCCACGTGATCAGTGCATGATCAGACTCGAGATCAGTGCATGATCAGTCACGTGATCAGTGCATGATCAGCCAGGTGATCAGTGCATGACCAGGCACGTGATCAGTGTATGTCCAGCCAAGTGATCAGTGCATTATAGCCACG
>NW_020191457.1:0-4715 GCF_002263795.3 Bos taurus
TCTTCGATGCCTTAGATTGTGCCTCGAATATAGTGTATCACATCAACCCAGGGAAAGGAAAGATTGACTCGCCAAATAACCACAGAGATCAAAGCTGCGAGCCATATGGACCCTTGAGCTTTCCAAGAGCTTTTTCTGTCTTTCACACACTAAGTAAATACTGAGCACCTACGATGAGCTAGGAGGCATGTAATAAGTTCAGGGATAAGAAGGCGGAGAGAAGAAGACCACAGAGTCCTGCTTTCACCTGAGACGACTGCTAATGATACATCGACAGGCAGATCCTTTGAGAACATAATAGGGGCGCCTCTTCCTCACCACAAAACTGTGGTGTCAGGGAAGTGCCTTTTCAGAGCACCATTTCGTTGAGGTCCATAGGTTTGAACACTAAGGTAAACCAGGTTGAGATGCAGGAAGAATTTCAGGCAGGGAAAATAGCTCTTGGAAGGCTATGTGACCAGGGAAACCTTAGGACATTTCAAGAAACGAAAAATGCCCTATGGGATGGAAAGCCAAAGAGTGGCAGAGGCATCAGGCAAAAGAACATCGAGCCAAAGAACGTGAGGGAGCAGCCTGAAGGGAATTGGTCGTACTTCAATATGCTGTGGAAATAAATACGAGAAGCCCGTTTGGAGCAGGAGGTGGACAGCATTGCATCTGCATTTCCAAAAGGATCATCTTGCTCCTACATCACTGAACTGATGTGGAGAGGCTCAACGTCCAAACTCCCAAGGAGGGACCACCGGGTTCAACATGAGTCCGAATCGGGCCTCACTGGCGATGTTGTCAATAACCAAAGCTGGAGAAGAGTGGAGACAAGGGAACTCCTTCCTCCACGGTGAGTAGGAATGGGCTGTGGGTAAGCCGGTATGGAAAGATTATGGAGGTTTCCCGAAGGAACTAAAAGTGGAAGTAGAACTTATGGTTCAGGCAGGTCCTTGACGTGCCCAGGCATAGATACACACCCACGGTATAAGATGAACAAGATAGATGCCCCGTTTTGGGCTTCATTCTATCTGTGCGTGCGCGCGCACATGCGCATGCGTTTGATGGCTCGAGCAGGGGCGGGGGGGTTCTGGGGATCTGCTTGAGTCGGTGCAAAGCCCGGGATTGCCTGAGGCAAGCCAAAGCGGAGGCCCCCCAGATGGAAGACGGATGCCGGTCGTCGGGTGTCCTGGAAGCCGAATGCGAATGGGAGGGGGCTCCCGGGGCCGCGCGGAGGCACCAGTGTCTGCAGCGCGGTCGGGGCCCCGGCCAACCCGCTGCCCCGCGGCCCGGGAGGGGGCTGGCTGCGGGGGATCCCAAGAATCGGGACGCGGCAGGGGCTAAAGACCTTTCGTAGGGCAAAAAAGCCTCGAAGCACCCGGGATTCCCAGGTGGTTTCCCCATCCAAGGTCCTAACCAGCCCGGAACCCTGCTAGCTTCCGAGATCAGACGAGATCGGGCGCCTCAGGCTGATAGGCCTGAAGACTGGGTGGCGGTTGGCCTCGGGCGCCCCTAAGAGCCTTGCGCTTCGCCTCCCTTTTCGCTCTGCCCTGGCAGGTCGGCCAACGACCGCACCTCTCGTTCGCGGGCTGCTGTACTTGAGCCGCACGACCCTGCGACCGACTCCCAGCTGCTACGCCGGCCGCGCCCCCCCGAACACCGCCAACCACCAGACCAGCAAGCGCCTGCCGGGCCGGGGCCCGAGGGCTTCCAGGACCCCATTGACCGGGCGAAGGGCGTGCGTTGCGTGCGTTGCGCGGGCCTGGGGCTGGGCTGAGGGTCGTGGAGCTCGGCGCCCTCCACCCGCGCTACTCCAGTGACCCGTCCCGCGGCTCCGATTGTACGGGCCTCCCCCCGATTCCATTTCGCTCTCAGCCCGCGCGCCCGGGGTGTGGGTCTTCTGCGCCCGGCGCCTCCCAACCCCCGCGGCCAGGGCCTCTGGAACCTCCTGCTGTGCCTAGGCCCAGCAAAAACTTGAGCGGCCCCCCCCAACTTGCCGGCAGCCTGTCCGGTGCCCAACCCCCGAAGCCAGGAAGGCGCGTTCGAAGCGAGCGCCTAGCCCCTCCCCTTCGCACTACCCGAGGCCCCCCCTTGCCCCACGCCAAGCCCTCGACCTTCTGAGAGAGCAGACGAGCCACAGCAGGCAACAGACAGACCACACAGACACTCGCCGCCACCCACGCCAAGGATGAGACAGCTGCCTGCGCAAGCTCCTTCGGCCAGAGCCAGAGCGCCTGGGAGAGGCCGGGCCAGTACGAATGGGCCTGCGGCTGGCTTCAGGAGATACAGAGGCAGAAATACATGAAAGATTCCGAGAACAGACTCCAAGAACGGCAAGAGGAGATACAAGACAGACAGGCCACACACCACACACACCACACACCAACACACACTTGGTTGGTCTTTGGAATTTACTCTGGTCGTTAGTGATGCTGGGAGTGAGCCCAAACTTGATACGACCTCATGGACTTGCGTGCCCCACATTCAGGGCCTCTCTCTGTCCGTGGCATTTTTCCTCAGGCGAGGGATATACTGGAGTGGGGTTGCCATTTCCTTCTACGGGAGGCATCTTCCGGACCCAGGGATCGAACCCCAATCTCCTGGGTGGGGATACCTTGCCATCTGAACAGGACATTGCTAATTCCCTAGGCAAAATACAAAGAATAGAGCTCGTGTTCTACTAAATGGAAAGATGATTTCAGAAACAGAAGCTGTCCTTTTTGGTATCTGTGAATCTTTATGTAAGTTTTCGTTGATTTTTTACTATTAAGGCTAAGTGAACAAGGCAGAGAGAAACCCTAGAATTGAAAAGCAATGGGACGTTTTTGAAAAGAAACATGTGCAGGTGAAGCTCTCTTCCTTTTTGAGAGATGGTTAAATTCAAAATCTTGATACAACACATATGACTTTTGTGCACTTTCTTTCAAATCTCCATGACGAAGCCCTAAGGTGTCCAGGAAGAAAGGAGTAGAGGGGCAGACAAAAAGAGCAACCTTTCCCCTTGGTGCCATCTCAACCAGCTGCTTAGTTCCTTCATCTCAAGGACTATCATCTGGGCTTCTCTGCTTTGTCTGATTCTTGTTTCGGGGACCGTTTCTCGTCACAAGGCTGTCAACAGTGGGGGTGGGGGGTCTGTGGGGGGTGGGGAGCCCTTCTTTCCATTCCACATGAGACCCAGTGGACAATCCAGGCCCTGCCCACTGCATTGAGTGTGCAGCAACAATATCAACGGTAATGCCGGTGAACAATGCGTATTCCTGGAATCCACTCCGTTGGCTACTGACTGTGTGTGGTGGTGGTCTGGAACCTGGACCTGGAAGCTTTCTGGATGATTGCAAATGACACCGAAGTCTGAGGACGATGGAAGATCTTCACATTTCTGCAAGAGCCACACACCTCCAGAAGGAATCACAAGACTTGCCTGAAATGGTCAAGGTATAAGTCTTGGACTCAACGTTGGAAGGTCTCCACCTTTGCTATGGAAGTCAAACGATCTTTCTTTGAAATGAAAATGGAGCATACTGAACGTTCACATGCTTCTAGAGCATTTGAAAAGCCCTAACTTGTAGAAATCTGCTGTACGAGTTCCGTGAAAGCAAGAACCTCTATGCATGGATATGTCTTCATGCCTTAGATTGTGCCTCGAATATAGTGTACACATCAACCCAGGAAAGGAAAGAATTGACTCGCCAAATATACACAGAGATCAAAAGTGCCGAGCCAAGTGACCCCTTGAGGCTTCCAAGAGCTTTTCTGTCTTTCACACACTAAGTAAATACTGAGCACCTACGATGAGCTAGGAGGCATGTAATAAGTTTCAGGGAATAGAAGGCGGAGAGAAGAAGACACAGAGTTCCTGCTTTCACTGAGACGACTCTAATGATACATGACAGGCAGATCCTTTGAGAACCTATAGAGGGGCCTCTTCCCTCACCACAAAACCTGGGTGTCAGGGAAGGCTTTCCAGAGGCACCATTTCGTTGAGGTCCATAGGTTGAACCTAGGTAAACCAGGGTTGAGATGCAGGAAGAATTTCAGGCAGGGAAAATAGCATCTTGGAAGGCTATGTGACCAGGGAAACTTAGGACATTCAAGAAACGAAAAATGCCCTATGGGATGGAAGCCAAAGAGTGCAGAGGGCATTCCAGGCAAAAGACATCAGAGAAGAACGTGAGGAGCAAGCCTGAAGGGAAGTGGTCGTATCTCCAATATGCTGGGATAATACGAGAGCCGTTGGAGCAGGGAGGTGACAGCATTGCATCTGCATTTCCAAAAGGTCATCTTGCTCCACATCACTAATGATTGGAGAGGCTCAACTCCAAACTCCAAGGAGGGACCACTTCACATGAGTCCGATTGGGCCTCACTGCGATGTCTGTCAATAACCAAAGCTGGAGAAGATGTGGAGCAAAGGGAACTCTCCTCCACGGTGAGTAGGAATGGGCGTGGGTAGAGCCGGTATGGAAAAGATTATGGAGGTTCCCGAAGGAACTAAAAGTGGAAGTAGCGTTATGGTTCAGCAGTGTCCGACATCCCAGGCATAGATACACCCACGCCATAAGTAATGGAAGCTAGATAGATGCCCCCTAACCCCACTAAAAACCCCCCCCCACAGACCCACCTGGCCTCCGCAGATGGCCCAATACAGGCTCGCGCAATGCGCATCACCCGATGCGCCGCCAACGCACCAGGATAGATACACCATAAACTGTGCCCATAACGGCGGTGGCA